>NW_026968234.1:27500-113622 GCF_028390025.1 Pseudophryne corroboree | reverse complement strand
GATCCTACTTCCTAAGGTGTACCTATACCGAAAGAATTTCCTATGGTCGGCTATCTGGCGTATAAGTTCTGTGTCTATGGGCAATCTGTCGGCTCCATGTGAGAATGTCATGGTTTGATTAATCCATGACACTTCCCAATTTCCCGGCTTTCGGGGATTGGAAATGTTAAAACACACTAAGGACCTATCCACATGATATTGGTGGAGCTTCAAACTAGGAGGACTAGAGATATTAAACCTCTTGTCCACCGGCCTCCCACCACTTAACTCAAGTACCTCCCCTATCGTTAAAGGAAATGGTACTAGTCCTGACTTGCTGTGACCTTGAGGTACTTGAGAGCATACCCAACAGTCTGTTTGGTTTAACACCTTACCCACTAATGAGTGATAGTCACCCAATGGATGCCGGTCCATGTTAATGTTAAAACTGGACTGACATTTCTTGATGCACCCATCCTCAACTAAGTTATCACAATGCCAACAGATGCAGTTTTCTTCAGCTAACAATCCTTCACAATTCCTTCTATTGTCAATGCTACCAGATCGTTTTCTGATACTCGCCTTTACTCTGTGATTATGTTGTTCTTGGAAATCTACGCCTCCATCTCTGTCATCAGAACCCATTCCAGAACCTCTCTCGACCTCCATGGTACTCTCGCCGGAACAGACTGCTCTGGTCAACATCATGGTCAACAGGAAAATCCTGATCACAGTCTCTTGGGGCAAGTCCATCTTATAGGAGGAAATGGAGAAAAATGAGAAGGGGGAAAGAAATAATTGAGGGAGATGGGATGGGAGGTGGAGAAAAACAATAAAAGGGAACAGGGGATCGACAACTGCCTCCGATCTTATTATTCTCAATGCTCAGGTGCCGTTTCACTCTTCCTGAAACAGACACTCCAGTGATACAACTTCCTCTACCGTCTGTTCTTTATCACGAGACCTCTCTGGATCAGCAACCTTCTTACTATGGGACGAATGAACCCAAGTCTCTCTCTCGGCAACCTTCAATGCTGTCGTGCTAATCAATATGACTTGGTATGGTCCTTCCCATCTGTCAATAAGGCAACCTGAGCGTAGAAAATTCCGTATCATTACATAATCCCCAGGTTCAATGTCATGACAATTACTATCTGGCAGATCAGGAATCACCAACTTCAAATTATCATTCTGATTCCTTAGCTGTTTACTCATCTTAACCAAATACTTTACAGTCACTTCATTGTTACACTTCAAATCATCCTGAGGGTTAATCATAACATGCGGTTGTCGACCAAACAGAATTTCAAAGGGGGACAGATTAAGAGGGGACCTGGGAGTGGTTCTGATGCTGTATAATACAATGGGTAAAGCTTCTGGCCATGTCAATCCTGTTTCCTCCATAACTTTGCTCAATTTATTTTTAATAGTGCTGTTCACTCTTTCTACTTTCGCACTCGCCTGGGGGCGGTACGGAGTGTGCAGCTTACTATCAATTCCCATCAACTTACACATTCCTTGAAAGACATCACCTGTAAAATGGGTACCCCTATCACTTTCAATTATTCTAGGGATACCGTATCTACACACAAATTCCTGTACAATTTTCTTAGCAGTAAACATAGCGGTGTTTGTGGCCGCAGGAAATGCTTCGACCCAATTTGAAAACACATCTATACAAACTAGTACATACTTCAAATTTCGACAAGGGGGTAATTGTATGAAATCAATTTGTATTACCTGGAAAGGGCCATCTGTTGGAGGGATATGAGATGGTTCTGTTGGTATTGCCTTTCCGATATTCTTCCTCAAGCAGGTAAGACATGTCATTGCTCTCTTACCCGCATGGGAGGAAAATCCTGGGGCGCACCAATAAGCTCTTACTAGCTTACACATCCCTTCCTTGCCTAGATGAGTCAGCCCATGTGCTGCTTCCGCTAAACTTGGAAGGTATGCTCTGGGTGCCACTGGTTTACCCTGTCCATCTGTCCTGAGGACTCCTGTCCATATCCCTTTGCCCTCCAAACTGCCTTTTCCTGTGTGGAACACAAATTTTGCATTTCACACAATTTCTGTGTGTTGACGGTATTAAATACCATCAGTTGTGTGATGTCTGTCTGTCTGGGGGTACCAGCTGCTAACTTAGCAGCTTCGTCTGCTCGGCTGTTACCAAGTGATACCGGGTCTTGGCTATATGTGTGTGCGTTACACTTGATAACAGCCACTCTGTCGGGTTCCTGTATCGCTGTTAGAAGCCTTTTGATGTGAGCTGCATGCGCTACCGGTGTACCAGCTGCCGTCATGAAATTTCTGAGGCGCCATAGGGCTCCGAAATCATGGACTACCCCGAAGGCGTATCTAGAATCGGTATAGATATTGGCTGATTTGCCCTTAGCCAATTCACATGCTCTGGTTAGGGCAACCAGTTCAGCAACCTGGGCTGAGTGAGGTGGGCCTAGCGGTTCTGCTTCTATGGTGCCTTGGTCATCTACGACTGCGTATCCAGTACACAAGTCTCCCGAGTCCGTCTGTCTGTGACAACTACCGTCAGTGTAGAAAGTAAAATCTACATCTTCCAGTGGGTTGTCACTGATGTCAGGCCTTGCCGTGAAATTTTGGGTTACATATTCCATACAATCATGCATGTCTTTTCCTATACTAAATCCTCCTTCACCATTACTCTCATCCTCCACCCTTTGTGCCTGTCCAGGCACACCTGGGAGATACGTTGCAGGATTTAATGCGCTGCATCTCTTTATGGTGATGTTTACGGGGCCATCAATGCCAATTCCCATCTTGTAAACCGTGCTGATGAGACGTGTCTGGTTTGAGCCGAATTTAGCAAGGCTGACACTGCATGCGGTGTATGGATTGTGAGGTTGTGTCCTAGCACTACATCTTCGCTTTTTGTTACTAGCAATGCTATCGCAGCAACACTTCGCAAGCATGTGGGGAGGGATCGCGCTACCGTATCTAGCTGAGCGCTGTAGTATGCTACCGGCCTGCTGGCATCACCGTGCTTTTGGGTTAGGACGCCTGCCGCGCAACCAGCACTTTCTGTTCCGTACAGCTCAAAGGGTTTCCCATAGTCAGGCATACCTAATGCCGGTGCCTGTGTTAGGCACTGTTTAAGTTTTTCAAATGCCATCTCAGATTCGTCTGTGTGCGAGATCCGATCAGGTTTGTTTGAGGAAACCATTTCCTGCAAAGGTAATGCTAGAATGGAAAAACCTGGGATCCAGTTACGGCAATACCCACACATTCCTAAAAACGTTCTGATCTGTTGCTGGGTTTGTGGCAGAGTCATGTCTCGAATTGCTTGAATTCTATCAGCGGTCAGGTGTCTCAGTCCCTGTGTCAGACAGTGTCCCAAATATTTTACCCTAGTCTGGCATAATTGCAACTTGTCTTTGGAAACTTTGTGTCCTGTGTCTGAAAGATGAAACAGGAGCTGTTTCGTATCTTTCAGGGACGCTTCCAGTGAATCTGAACACAGTAGTAAATCATCCACATACTGTATCAATATTGATCCACTCTCTGGTTGGAAAGACTGTAAACAATCATGCAAAGCCTGTGAAAATATACTTGGACTGTCTATGAAACCTTGTGGTAATCGAGTCCATGCGTATTGGACTCCTCTGTATGTGAATGCAAACAAATATTGGCTGTCAGGGTGCAGAGGTACCGAGAAGAAAGCGGAGCAGAGGTCAATTACAGTGAAAAATTTCGCAGTGGGAGGGATTTGCATAAGGATGACAGCTGGATTTGGCACTACGGGGAACTGACTCTCAACTATTTTGTTAATCCCCCTTAGATCCTGCACTAGCCTGTAACCCCTCCCCCCACTCTTTTTAACAGGGAAGATGGGACTATTGGCAGTGCTGGATGTTCTTACCAGAATGCCCTGTTGTAGCAAGCGCTCTATTACGGGGTGCACTCCTAATTCCACCTCTGGCTTCAGAGGGTATTGTGGGATTTTTGGAGCTATCCTACCATCTTTTACTTGCACAACTACTGGAGCTACGTTTGCCATTAATCCAGTGTCTTGTCCATCTTTAGTCCAAAGTGACTCTGGTATTTGGGATGTCATTTCTTCTACCTGGGATGAACTCCTATTTATCATAACGGTATGTGACATTAATTTTGATGGGGAGTCTAGCATGTCTCGTACTTCCTGAGCGTGATTCTCAGGTATGTCTAAGAATACACCTTCAGGAGTACAATAAATGACGCACCTCATTTTATACAATAAATCTCTTCCCAGGAGATTAGTCGGTGCCGATGCAGCCAGCAAAAAGGAATGCTTGGTATGCAAAGGCCCTATTGTAATCTCTGCTGGTTTGCTAACAGGGTAGTGCTGTACTACTCCCGTTACTCCCATGGCTGGAATTGTCCTACCAGTGGTTCTCATGCCCACTGTCAAATTTATCACTGATTTGGCCGCCCCCGTATCTACAAGGAAATTTAATGGTTTACCAGCTACATCAATTGTGACCTCGGGTTCACTTCCAAGACTCGCAATTAATTTCACTGGCTGCAGATTACAGGTATGGCCACACCCCTATTGGGTATGGTGACCTCCCTGAATCGCGCAGGCAGCAATTACTTGTGGTGGGGGTAGATGGGAACTATCAGGGATTTGCCAGTCTCTTCTTGGGGGATACCTTTTGGTTTCCCCTGCATGTGGCTCATAGCTCCGCCCCTTCGGTCCTTGATCCCAATGTCTCGTATCAGGTCGTTGTCTATAGGGTTGATATGAATTTTGTATTGGTCTTACTTTACAATCACGTGCTATGTGTCCCTCTCTGTGGCAACAATAACATTTTATACCTGTTGACTTACCCACAGGGGTCACAGTTTTGGGCTAAGGTGGCCGGGTAGTGAGGGCCTGTATGCTCACAGCCATTAACTTATCACTCTGTGACTCCCTGTGTCTGATGATATTCCGATTATGCCCAGCAGCAGCCTCTCCCAATGCATCCACCGACATACCTCTCCAATCAGGCCTAGTGGTTTGTATTCTATTCCTTAAAACCTCTTTTAAACCGTCCATTAATACAGAGACAGCTACTTCCCTGTGGTGTACATTAGTTTTAATGTCATCTATACCAGTGTACCTAGCCATATCCTGCAGAGCCCGGTGAAAATACTCTGGTGTGGATTCACCTTCTTTTTGTTTTATTGTAAAGATTTTATTCCACTTTACAACTGCAGGAAAATATACTCCTAACTGTAAGTTGATTCTCTTTACATTATCCTGATTATACTCGTCTGTTAGTGGTACTTCCTCATCTAACTTGCAATCAGCGATAAACTTTAACGAATCAACATTGGGGGGTAAACATGCCCTCAAAACTGTCCTCCAATCTTTGTTATTTGGCTCTGCAGAATTTCCTAGCTCCCTAATATACTTTTGACATGCAACTAAGTCTTTCCTAGGATCAGGGAATTCAGACATCATTGATCTTAATACTGCTCGGGAAAAAGGACAGTGCATGGCGATGTTCCTGACAGGAGTTGCTCCTGAAGTGTCAGTTTTCCCATTTGGCACTGCTATTACCCTAACAGGATTAAGTCCAACAACATCATTCTGAGTAGATTCTACAACATGTGGTGAAATGGTTTCAGCATAGTGTATGGTGCCGTACTTACCAGTCGATACGACCTCACCTGTCCCTCCGCTAGGGGCCTTTGATACTAATCTTACGGGTTGGGTCGTGCCCACTGCTGTTTCTGATATGGTGGCTGCTAGGGAGAGTGCTGATATTGTTGTGGGCTCATCCTCTTGGTCACAATCCTGGGGAAAGTTCAAAACAGGGTACAACTTGCACGGATTAGTGTTAGCATTAATTACTTTGGTTACATTATCTTTAACTTCTATACATTTAACATGACCCTGAGTGCCATTCTCTGCAACCAATTTCTCTCCAGGTATGTATGGTGGTGGGGGTGCAGTGGCTATCAGTTTCCTGATAGGGTTAGATCCAGCGGCTTGCGCCAACCCCCTTTGTATTTCACCTTCCTGTTGCCACAATGTTAAATAATCATAATGTCTAATACGCCTTTTTGAAGATTTAATCAGGCAAACTCTTCTCCTTAAATTCTGTAATACTTCTGGGTTAAAACTACCTAACCGGGGAAACTTTTCCCCGTCATGCACAGTCATCCTTTCCCATTCATTGCACAACATTTCTGTGTGATGACCATATTTCTCACACATGATATACCTTGCCGACCCGATTGGTCGGTTTACCAAATCAACCTGAACCTCGGTTGATCGCCCCTTACCTGAACAACTGGCCCCCATCTCTGCAGGTGCTGCTTTCACTACCTTTGACTTCAAATCAGGGTCTTCGGCAACCCTTACAAAAACCAAGATGCTTGGGGTAAGGCTGCGGTGGGGGTTTTGCTTCGAAGTCCGCCCACTTAACTCCCGCCCACGCTGGCCAATACGGCGACCAAAGTTCCCAGAGGTTCCGTACCCAGTGCCGTAACAAGACATTTTAGCGCTGTGTGCAAGATACATCATCGGCGCCCCCCCCCCCTCCCCCCACCCCCACATGGAGTCCACTAGTCTTATGTTCTGGTCCATATGTTCATCCTTTTTACAGTACCTATACTGGCAAAATCTTAACTACTCAAAATGTGGCATATTTAATGGAAAAAGACATGGCATTTACTGTAACAGGCGCACATGAGTAATCCATATTGGGATGTAACACAACAATGATTACGTCATTTACATAATAAGCCCTATCACTAACTCTGATCCTTCTGTCCTTCTATTTATTGTATTATTTCTGCAGACATATGGCTTGTCCTGAATAAACAGTAATAGCACCTATGCCATTTCTACTCCCTCACCCTGCCTAGTCTCAACATGGTCACATCTAACACCACTTCTAACATCCCGCTAATCTTATTGCAGCAGCTTGATAGTCACACAGTGTGAGCCGGTCAGTGGGTTACCTGGGTTGACAGTGATGTCCCTGCTGGTACCACGGTCTTAGATGTAGGGAACTTGCAGCAGAGGAGTCGGTGGCACAGGAGAGTGAGCTCTGCCATGTCAGACAGCAGCCACAGCTGGGGTGTGCTCCCGCTGACAGACTGGCTCTCACTACTCAACCCGACACCCCATGTCTTACTACTGCTTAATTCAGCCGTCGCTCGGCAGCCCAGTCCTGCTCTGCGGGCGCTGGCAGTGGCTGCTGTGAGGCAGTCAAGGGGGTGATCAGCGCCGCGGATCGGATAGAGTAGTAGCGGCGTGCAGGGGTGAGGGAGTGAGCGGGCAAAAGGTGAACTCAGGCGCTGCAGCTGTCGCCCAGGACACAGCATTGTCCCCTGCTGCAGCACACGCTCTGCGCTCAACAGGGGACAAGCGTGCGCCAGACCCGGCACCCGGCAGCTGTCCAATCACTGCGCTGACAGCTGCCAGGGCCGGAAGCTTTAAACCAGGTAGCCAGGCGCTGCAATATTTGTGCAGCGCGGCACCATGTGTGGGCCAGCGGATGCGCCCTCAGTGCAGATGCGGCCCTGTCCGTACCCAACCTAGGGCACCTAAGTACGTCTACTTGCTCGGGCGTGTGGGAGTGTCTTACCCTCCCCAGCAAGTATCAGTCGCTGGAATGTCCCTGAGTGATCAGGCTACTTCCCTTAAAATAAAAAAAATTACACAAATCACGTTAACAATGTGCAAGTAGCGTTCTTATGAACATTCAAGACACGCTAATGCACACAATCACATGCGGTACAATCGTATCTGCACACAAGCAACTAATCTTATGTGCGGAACGATCAGTGGAATCGAAAATTTCGGCTGCGAATTCCTTCAGCAATGAGCTTCTTTGGCCTATATGGGTCTCGCACCAACCCTCTTCAGTTGTGCTCTCTACTTCTAGTCTGCTGTACCTGAACCTCCTGGTTTGTGACCTCCTGGTCTGTTATGTACAGCAGACTCTACTGCTCATTAATATGTCGAGACTAACAAGGGACGCCTCCCAAGCCACCCCACGCTATCACTCTCGCTGGTGTACCTCTTTCTACTGGCCTATGGTTCCCACGTCCGTAATAAAAGAGAAATCTTATATATACACACTCTTACATTCAAACACTCTTATTTCTGTACAGAATTCCTTTCATTCAGTAATAGTCTAACCCAGAAGAATTGCAACAGAGAAAGACTTTTTTTTCTTTTAACTTTAAACTTTTGGATTTAAGATAGATTTGTGTTATTTTCGCGTTACTTCCTTATCGCCTATTAAAACAATACTATCGTGCGGTTTGTATTATGTGGGCGTATCCGTACGCTCCGTTGCGTAATATACGCTCCGTGCGTTGACCCTTGCGTTGCGTACACCCTGCCCTTGTAAGGACACGTGTACGCAGACCAAGTACGTCCACAGTAACACACTACACGTTTATCTATGTGAATGATCTTTAACAGTAATCATTCACTGAACACCACCCAAATCTCCCTTGTATTTCTAGGCGAGACTGTGTGCGTGCCTTTTACAATTATTCCCTTAAATATTACTTTTTATCTTTTAACTATTAATAACAACAAATGTCTCAGCACTTTATCACTAGTGTGTGGCAATCAGGAGAATGAGGTACGGACAAATAATACTAAACAAGAAATACAGGTGCGTGTGCTTATGCGTACGTTCGCAAAACAGAAACTAAACAGGTTTTAAAAGACAATAACGTACTGTTCCTACCTTCCGGTTCCGGATTCCTTCAGCACTCCTTACTAAGCGAAGCAGACGCTTATCTGGTCAGCACTACGAGGAATATTACCTCCCCGCCCTTTGCTGACCGATAATGTCTGCTAAAGTTACCTAGTGCAGATATGTGAAGAGCGGGAGAGTCCCCAATTGATAAAGCCTAATATATCCTATATTAAACACGCTAAAAGGTTAAGAGGCTCAGTACGCTATTGGAGTATGTGGTACCGTAAGGGTACGCACTTAGCGTAGCGGACGCTTAGCCGTGGACGAGACGCACGAGCGGCACGTTCGCTCACGGCTTAATGCGTAGGGGCAAGCACGCTATAGGCTGCCGATTCGCTATCAGCGTAGCGGACGCTCGAGACCACGAGGAGATCACAAGCGGCGCTGACGCTCACAGAGTTAAACCTTTATAACTATACCATAAATAATGTACTTATACTGTAAACCTTTGTGCAGTGTTAGGGTGTAAATGCAACACAGTGTAACCTTGTTAGTTTAAAAGCTGTATGAGCGTATGTGACGCTCAGAGAACACTTTTAGCAATATAATAAACACTCAAATACCGGTCTAAGGTTCTAACACCTTTAAGGGAGAGAATGAACGTTCAATTGCAAAAGAATACACATTACAACTTATACACTACCAAACTAACATAAAATACCTAACCGAATTACTACATGTTAAAATTACAATAGCGGCACAATTACATTTAAGGGGAAAGAGAGAGAAAAATGGCTTACAACAAATAGGAGATAAATATGGTTGCAGAGAACTTACGCACAAGGGGAAACAATCGCATGCGCCTTTCTGGATATCCAGCTCCCGATTATCAGTGATGAGAACCGTTGAGAAGAGTAGAGAGCTGGCCCAGGTCGGCTTGTCTTTATATACACTTACACACAGTACAGTACAATGGTCCCTACATTCTTATTGTTCATTGGACACAGGAATCCGTCTCCACATTATAACAAAAGGTCATAGGTTGGTTCATACAGGTGGGCTGTGACTATTTCAAACTGCTCAAGTGGGAGGGAAACTCAGGTTTCCCGCCGCATGGATAATAAAGTGCAAATATAGTAAATGTCCATAAACTTCTTATGTCCATAACTATACGCATGAGCGAGTAATCCGCTTCAAACCAACACCGGAATATTGCTAATTATATTCTCTTCCGATGGATACTAAACACCACTGTGTCACCCCTGTCTGACCCTTCGTATCAAACAAAGAGGGATCTCTTTGTCTCTGAACATACTACATTAACTAAACTTTCAGATTCTATCAAAGGGACCATAATCTACAAAATACATTATATGACTAAAATATGTAACGATCGAGTCGCCCGCTAGACGCACACAAACTCTACCGTAAATGCGCATATCGTGCGCCTGCAAGTGCACGCGACTGCGAGTATACGCACGCACGGGAGGGCTTATGCACGTGCAGCGGGCACACGCATGAGGTGCATATATGGCAATGTGCAGCGTGATATTTTTCTGACTTTGACAGTCCACCCTTTGGCAGTCACCAAATAACTGCCACTTCCTAAAACAGTTCAAAAAGAGAAAAATATATGTCATGTATAATACATTTCTATGATTGGGTAGGGGAGAAGAGAAGAAGGTGGGAAAACGGTATGACCTAGTGAGATAGTAGAAGCAGGTATGTATGAGTCCATTTCTTTGTAAATGTGACCAACGCTCTACTTATATAAGTAATACTGGGGTGGCAGCAGTACGTGTGAGAGGTTAAACCCAGAAACCTCCAGTATTTAAAGTTCAAACAGGATTTACACAACTGCGCCTGCTTGCAAAATAAATTGTCAGTATAAGTGAAAGAACCACGGAATAATATGTAGTATGAAAAATACTGACGTTTATTTGTATATAAATAATATAGGGTCAAAATTTGCTTTTACCCAAATATATGAAAAAAATGATAGTGATAATCATGAAGTTGGGCAAAGAATGATGATAAAGAAAAATAAAAAATAATAATAAAAAATATAATATAAAAAAAAAAAAAAAAAAAAGAAAATGAAAAATATGAAGTGGAAATGAAAAAATTTGAAAAAATATGTCTAAGTCCCAAAATGTCTGGTGTGAGCAGAGTGTGGCGTCCCACCTCTTTTCCACCTTATTGTCGTTTTTTACTATCCGGTATCACAGTAGAAATTGATATTTCTGGATTAGCAGGAATGTTGAATTCCACAGTTAGTCACAGTATCGCTGTGGGGTACCCCAATCTGGACAGTGGTGGGATGAGATGATCAGGGTGAAGGTAAAATTAAATATCCCCGGACTCCCCGCTAACCTCCTCCGTCCTGTGCAGCAGGAGACGTCCGCAAACACAGACGTCTGCCAGTGTTCAAAACCGGAGGGACGCGGTCATGCCTCTGGGGGGAAGGTATCGACGACTTCTGGACCCACAAGGGGACTGTCCGCCGTGAACCTTCCCTCCTACGGGGTCACACACACGATCCCGTCACACACTTCCACTCCTTTCTTCTGTCTTCTCTCAGCCTGACGATCGGTGCTCCGCTCTCAGGTCTGTGTCCTCTCGGCCGTGCGGCTCCGTTTCTCCTCCACAGTGTCTCTTGCGAATCAGTTTGTTCCGTCCAGATATATTTCAAAATACTGTTGTTTTCTATAGATGATATGGAGAGTGGTGATGCAATGCTCAGTTCCTTCTCCAACGCGTATCGACCCGTTTGGGTCTTCCTCAGGGAGTCCTTATTCACCATCTTAGTTGAGGGCTTTTTATACCCATACTTGATTGTATCATCCCAAAAAGGGGTGTGTCCATACTACCTCTGTATAAGCTAAATGGAATAGGCTCTCTCACATCGAATCTATCACAGTATATAGACTCATACCTTCAGACATACGTAAAAACACAAAAATCATACATAAAGGACACCACTGACATCATCAGAACACTGAGAGACGTCACTTGGGCAGACGACTACTGGATATGTACAAGTGACGTCACCTCACTGTACACAGTAATTAACCAAGAACAGGGAATATCAGCTGTAAAACATTTTCTTTCTTTAGATCAGAATCTAGACCCAAGACAAACAGAATTTATCATAGAATGCATAAGATTCATCTTAGAACACAACTATTTTTGGTTCAACGACACATACTACAGACAGACCAAAGGAACAGCCATGGGGACCAGGTTTGCTCCGAGTTATGCCAATCTATTCATGAGTCACTGGGAGGATACCAACATATGGTGCGGGCATGGTTTTGGGGCAAACCTGGTCCTATGGCGAAGATACATAGACGACGTGATCTTCATCTGGCAGGGCACAGAAGAAAGACTTTTAGAATTTCTCAAATACATCAATGCAAACAATAAGAATTTGGTTTTCACTACAGAACACAGCAAATCGACAGTGAATTTTTTAGATATAACGGTTTTCATAGAAAATTCTACTATCCATACAAAAACCTTTCAGAAGAGTGTAGACGTGAATAGCTACATTCTAAACAGTAGTGCACATCACCCGAACTGGCTAAAGAGCATCCCACTAGGCCAGTTTAAACGGATTAGAAAAAACTGTACAAAAATAGAGGATTTCGAAACACAAGCAGAAGAAATGAAATGCCAATTTATAGATAAAGGCTACAAGGAAGATACTCTGGAGAAAGACTTAGAAAAAGCAAAAGAAATAGACAGAAACACCCTCCTAACATACAAGAATAAAGACACAACAAATGAAGCTTTCAAAACAGCCTTCATTACACAATACAGCACAAACAACCGGCAGTTAGAAAAAATCCTATACAAACACTGGCATATTCTACTAGAAGACGACATCTTAGCAGACAAACTCCCATCAAGGCCAAAAGTTATCTACAAAAGAGCACCAGACCTAAAATCAAGATTGTCACATAGTCACCTTAGAAAAGTAGAAAAAATACAGACTACCATGTTAGGACAGAAACTCAACAAAGGTTTTTTTCATTGTGGCACCTGCAACTACTGTAGAACACACAAAGTGAGCACCAAAAGGGTCACCAACTTTATTTCCAACAAAACAGGAGAAGTTTTTGATATACAAGAACACATCTCATGCCACAGCAAAGGGGTGATCTACCTAGCTGAATGCCCGTGCAAACTACAGTATGTAGGGAGAACAACAAGACCCCTTAAAACGAGAATAGCTGAACATGTCAGAAACATCAAACACGGTTTAGAAACACACAATTTGTCACAGCATTTCAAAGAAACACACGACAGCAACTCGACAGGTTTGAAGATACTGGAAATTAAGTTAGTACCACCAAATTGGAGAGGAGGAGACTTTTTGAAAAAAATAAACAAAGAGGAATTAAGATGGATGTACACGCTAAAAACACTGAGACCACAGGGTTTGAACTTAGACAATGAAGTGAGGTCAATAGTGATGAACTGATGAATATTCAGAGCCTATATTCCGTCTAGTTTATTTAATGGCTAGCATGACATCACAAAACGTCAGTATTACCTTTCATACCACCATAAATATGTTCCAGTGCACAAACAACATGTAAGAAGATACATCCTGTTATATCATGTGAAGGTCTTTTGCATAACCTCAGCTCATCCACGTATTTCAAAAAACCAGCAATTACGCATAACCACTAAATAACACACAACATTTGGGTATAACTACTGGGAAATAGCTTTTCTCACTATAAGCTGTATCTTCTATTATACCAATAACTATCAAAGGAAGTCAATAAAAACAATGTATTTCATTTATTTTATTCCCGTAGATAAATTGATAATATATATCAACATAAAAATACAAAATTAATTGTGTTAGATTGTATACATACGGCTAAATCAATCATTTCTAAAACAAACGAAGAAAAAGAGTTTTTTTAATTCTAGTATTAAAACTTATTATTTGCAGAATCAACATAAGAAGATTATACAAGATGTTTATTTTATTCTATTTTATTTTATTTTGTTATATACATTATTAGTTGTTTTTCTTTGGTTTTGCACACAGCCACAAATAGCAATCATCGTTTTCTTATACAAGCCTGTTTAACTATGTGACAAATCCAAACACACATTGTATCCATTTAGCTTATACAGAGGTAGTATGGACACACCCCTTTTTGGGATGATACAATCAAGTATGGGTATAAAAAGCCCTCAACTAAGATGGTGAATAAGGACTCCCTGAGGAAGACCCAAACGGGTCGATACGCGTTGGAGAAGGAACTGAGCATTGCATCACCACTCTCCATATCATCTATAGAAAACAACAGTATTTTGAAATATATCTGGACGGAACAAACTGATTCGCAAGAGACACTGTGGAGGAGAAACGGAGCCGCACGGCCGAGAGGACACAGACCTGAGAGCGGAGCACCAATCGTCAGGCTGAGAGAAGACAGAAGAAAGGAGTGGAAGTGTGTGACGGGATCGAGCGCAGGAGAAAAGGTAATACACCCCGTAGGAGGGAAGGTTCACGGCGGACAGTCCCCTTGTGGGTCCAGAAGTCGTCGATACCTTCCCCCCAGAGGCATGACCGCGTCCCTCCGGTTTTGAACACTGGCAGACGTCTGTGTTTGCGGACGTCTCCTGCTGCACAGGACGGAGGAGGTTAGCGGGGAGTCCGGGGATATTTAATTTTACCTTCACCCTGATCACCTCATCCCACCACTGTCCAGATTGGGGTACCCCACAGCGATACTGTGACTAACTGTGGAATTCAACATTCCTGCTAATCCAGAAATATCAATTTATACTGTGATACCGGATAGTAAAAAACGACAATAAGGTGGAAAAGAGGTGGGACGCCACACTCTGCTCACACCAGACATTTTGGGACTTAGACATATTTTTTCTAATTTTTTCATTTCCACTTCATATTTTTCATTTTCTTTTTTTTTTTATATTATATTTTTTTATTATTATTTTTTATTTTTCTTTATCATCATTCTTTGCCCAACTTCATGATTATCACTATCATTTTTTTCATATATTTGGGTAAAAGCAAATTTTGACCCTATATTATTTATATACAAATAAACGTCAGTATT
Source organism: Pseudophryne corroboree (assembly GCF_028390025.1). Lineage (NCBI taxonomy): Eukaryota > Metazoa > Chordata > Amphibia > Anura > Myobatrachidae > Pseudophryne > Pseudophryne corroboree. The sequence goes on along the minus strand of NW_026968234.1, from coordinate 98,864 downwards.
TTTCATACTACATATTATTCCGTGGTTCTTTCACTTATACTGACAATTTATTTTGCAAGCAGGCGCAGTTGTGTAAATCCTGTTTGAATGTATGAGTCCATGTTTGAGGGGTCATGTATCATCGTGCCGAACGTGTTTTAAATCAAGCTTCGAGGTATTGCGAAGTATACATTTGAATTCCTTCTTATCCCGTGGTACGGGTCTGTGGATGGGCTGTCAAACTTTACCGAGCTCTTTTTTTTTTTTTTTTGGTTGCAACAAAATGGGGGAGCACATTTTAGTTGATGATACATGAATGGGGGGATATGTGAGTGCTGATATCTGTGCCTATATTCCCTATCGACTATGTGTGTCATTACCTGAAGGTTGTAGAGATGAAGATAAGGAGCAATTATGGTAAATGCAGTCATAAACTATGTGAGTTTAATGTACATTTGTTGATTGAAGTCTTGTCTGGTGTCTTGTCTTGATGTACATGTTGACTGTAGTCCCTTTGGGCTTTTGCCAAAATGCGAGCAAAAGCTTTCTCAATGTCCATAGGCTTACAAAAGTGTAGGGCTATCGTAAAATTTTAAAATTGCTAGGGATATTGGGGGTCTATGGCATTGTCCATCAATGGTCTGTGTAAAAGGTTGTCAAATTCTTCTTCCAAGCGGATGTCTTTGTACCTTGGAGGAAAACAAAGGAGAAACGGGTGAAAGAAACGGACCGTGGAATCACATTTTCATCACAACATTGTCTCAATGGTTGGGTCGTAAATCAAATCAGTCGTTGTTATTACAGTATCTTCACTTCTTAAACTCATCACTCGGGCGCTACGTTTACACTTTGTTAAAACCCGAACGCATCTAAATATCAGACCGACCAATATGATGACACCCAGAATACACAAAAGAAATTTCCCCACATCCATGATAATACCTTGGGCCCATTCTCCTAAACCAGAGAACCAATTTCGTGGGTTCAACCATGACACCCAACCGGTCAGCTCATTACCCACAGCGGCAAGGGTGAGATTGTGTTTCCTTCGGAACTCCCATTTTAATTGCAAAATGTCATCCATCTTTTGGTCTATGACCTCGGCTGGGTCCTCAGTGCTGTTTGTAATATACGTGCAGCACTTTATTCCATACTGAGTCGCTAGGGTAACACAATACCCGCCTGTCACAGCCGTGAGATAATTGAGAATCATCCTATACTGAACCAGTTCTGTTTTGTAGGCTTGTAACTCTCTCCCAGTATACCTGAATGTGTCATCATACATTTCAGTGATATTGTCTAATAAATTTGCAAGCGCAGATATATATTTATAATTTATCACTCCTCTGGCGGTACGAGTGATATCTAACGCGATTAGGAATTGAATCCCGGTGGATTCATGGATCAGGTCAAAAGCCGGATGCTCTGTTCTTTCTATTAGGTGCCGTTTAACGATGTGCTCGTAATGAGTGTGAGTGTAAGGAGCTTGGGCACTGCGGTGAATATCCTTCATTTTAGTGTGGGATACAGTCATTACCTCAGGCAGTACTTTTCCAATATAACATAACCCTTCTGAGTTTGGGGCAAGCCACTTATACGCCTTCCTCCCGCATATGAAGTATGCATCATCGGAGAGAACATATGGGACGGAGTAGGACATTACCATATTACAAATTTTCCATGTGAACTCTCCTAGCCCTAATTCTTCCATCTGTTTAGTACACGTATCAGTTTGTACGATCTGTGCACAGTATCCTGGTGATACTTCTCCAACTCGCATGATCCTACTTCCTAAGGTGTACCTATACCGAAAGAATTTCCTATGGTCGGCTATCTGGCGTATAAGTTCTGTGTCTATGGGCAATCTGTCGGCTCCATGTGAGAATGTCATGGTTTGATTAATCCATGACACTTCCCAATTTCCCGGCTTTCGGGGATTGGAAATGTTAAAACACACTAAGGACCTATCCACATGATATTGGTGGAGCTTCAAACTAGGAGGACTAGAGATATTAAACCTCTTGTCCACCGGCCTCCCACCACTTAACTCAAGTACCTCCCCTATCGTTAAAGGAAATGGTACTAGTCCTGACTTGCTGTGACCTTGAGGTACTTGAGAGCATACCCAACAGTCTGTTTGGTTTAACACCTTACCCACTAATGAGTGATAGTCACCCAATGGATGCCGGTCCATGTTAATGTTAAAACTGGACTGACATTTCTTGATGCACCCATCCTCAACTAAGTTATCACAATGCCAACAGATGCAGTTTTCTTCAGCTAACAATCCTTCACAATTCCTTCTATTGTCAATGCTACCAGATCGTTTTCTGATACTCGCCTTTACTCTGTGATTATGTTGTTCTTGGAAATCTACGCCTCCATCTCTGTCATCAGAACCCATTCCAGAACCTCTCTCGACCTCCATGGTACTCTCGCCGGAACAGACTGCTCTGGTCAACATCATGGTCAACAGGAAAATCCTGATCACAGTCTCTTGGGGCAAGTCCATCTTATAGGAGGAAATGGAGAAAAATGAGAAGGGGGAAAGAAATAATTGAGGGAGATGGGATGGGAGGTGGAGAAAAACAATAAAAGGGAACAGGGGATCGACAACTGCCTCCGATCTTATTATTCTCAATGCTCAGGTGCCGTTTCACTCTTCCTGAAACAGACACTCCAGTGATACAACTTCCTCTACCGTCTGTTCTTTATCACGAGACCTCTCTGGATCAGCAACCTTCTTACTATGGGACGAATGAACCCAAGTCTCTCTCTCGGCAACCTTCAATGCTGTCGTGCTAATCAATATGACTTGGTATGGTCCTTCCCATCTGTCAATAAGGCAACCTGAGCGTAGAAAATTCCGTATCATTACATAATCCCCAGGTTCAATGTCATGACAATTACTATCTGGCAGATCAGGAATCACCAACTTCAAATTATCATTCTGATTCCTTAGCTGTTTACTCATCTTAACCAAATACTTTACAGTCACTTCATTGTTACACTTCAAATCATCCTGAGGGTTAATCATAACATGCGGTTGTCGACCAAACAGAATTTCAAAGGGGGACAGATTAAGAGGGGACCTGGGAGTGGTTCTGATGCTGTATAATACAATGGGTAAAGCTTCTGGCCATGTCAATCCTGTTTCCTCCATAACTTTGCTCAATTTATTTTTAATAGTGCTGTTCACTCTTTCTACTTTCGCACTCGCCTGGGGGCGGTACGGAGTGTGCAGCTTACTATCAATTCCCATCAACTTACACATTCCTTGAAAGACATCACCTGTAAAATGGGTACCCCTATCACTTTCAATTATTCTAGGGATACCGTATCTACACACAAATTCCTGTACAATTTTCTTAGCAGTAAACATAGCGGTGTTTGTGGCCGCAGGAAATGCTTCGACCCAATTTGAAAACACATCTATACAAACTAGTACATACTTCAAATTTCGACAAGGGGGTAATTGTATGAAATCAATTTGTATTACCTGGAAAGGGCCATCTGTTGGAGGGATATGAGATGGTTCTGTTGGTATTGCCTTTCCGATATTCTTCCTCAAGCAGGTAAGACATGTCATTGCTCTCTTACCCGCATGGGAGGAAAATCCTGGGGCGCACCAATAAGCTCTTACTAGCTTACACATCCCTTCCTTGCCTAGATGAGTCAGCCCATGTGCTGCTTCCGCTAAACTTGGAAGGTATGCTCTGGGTGCCACTGGTTTACCCTGTCCATCTGTCCAGAGTCCTGAGGACTCCTGTCCATATCCCTTTGCCCTCCAAACTGCCTTTTCCTGTGTGGAACACAAATTTTGCATTTCACACAATTTCTGTGTGTTGACGGTATTAAATACCATCAGTTGTGTGATGTCTGTCTGTCTGGGGGTACCAGCTGCTAACTTAGCAGCTTCGTCTGCTCGGCTGTTACCAAGTGATACCGGGTCTTGGCTATATGTGTGTGCGTTACACTTGATAACAGCCACTCTGTCAGGTTCCTGTATCGCTGTTAGAAGCCTTTTGATGTGAGCTGCATGCGCTACCGGTGTACCAGCTGCCGTCATGAAATTTCTGAGGCGCCATAGGGCTCCGAAATCATGGACTACCCCGAAGGCGTATCTAGAATCGGTATAGATATTGGCTGATTTGCCCTTAGCCAATTCACATGCTCTGGTTAGGGCAACCAGTTCAGCAACCTGGGCTGAGTGAGGTGGGCCTAGCGGTTCTGCTTCTATGGTGCCTTGGTCATCTACGACTGCGTATCCAGTACACAAGTCTCCCGAGTCCGTCTGTCTGTGACAACTACCGTCAGTGTAGAAAGTAAAATCTACATCTTCCAGTGGGTTGTCACTGATGTCAGGCCTTGCCGTGAAATTTTGGGTTACATATTCCATACAATCATGCATGTCTTTTCCTATACTAAATCCTCCTTCACCATTACTCTCATCCTCCACCCTTTGTGCCTGTCCAGGCACACCTGGGAGATACGTTGCAGGATTTAATGCGCTGCATCTCTTTATGGTGATGTTTACGGGGCCATCAATGCCAATTCCCATCTTGTAAACCGTGCTGATGAGACGTGTCTGGTTTGAGCCGAATTTAGCAAGGCTGACACTGCATGCGGTGTATGGATTGTGAGGTTGTGTCCTAGCACTACATCTTCGCTTTTTGTTACTAGCAATGCTATCGCAGCAACACTTCGCAAGCATGTGGGGAGGGATCGCGCTACCGTATCTAGCTGAGCGCTGTAGTATGCTACCGGCCTGCTGGCATCACCGTGCTTTTGGGTTAGGACGCCTGCCGCGCAACCAGCACTTTCTGTTCCGTACAGCTCAAAGGGTTTCCCATAGTCAGGCATACCTAATGCCGGTGCCTGTGTTAGGCACTGTTTAAGTTTTTCAAATGCCATCTCAGATTCGTCTGTGTGCGAGATCCGATCAGGTTTGTTTGAGGAAACCATTTCCTGCAAAGGTAATGCTAGAATGGAAAAACCTGGGATCCAGTTACGGCAATACCCACACATTCCTAAAAACGTTCTGATCTGTTGCTGGGTTTGTGGCAGAGTCATGACTCGAATTGCTTGAATTCTATCAGCGGTCAGGTGTCTCAGTCCCTGTGTCAGACAGTGTCCCAAATATTTTACCCTAGTCTGGCATAATTGCAACTTGTCTTTGGAAACTTTGTGTCCTGTGTCTGAAAGATGAAACAGGAGCTGTTTCGTATCTTTCAGGGACGCTTCCAGTGAATCTGAACACAGTAGTAAATCATCCACATACTGTATCAATATTGATCCACTCTCTGGTTGGAAAGACTGTAAACAATCATGCAAAGCCTGTGAAAATATACTTGGACTGTCTATGAAACCTTGTGGTAATCGAGTCCATGCGTATTGGACTCCTCTGTATGTGAATGCAAACAAATATTGGCTGTCAGGGTGCAGAGGTACCGAGAAGAAAGCGGAGCAGAGGTCAATTACAGTGAAAAATTTCGCAGTGGGAGGGATTTGCATAAGGATGACAGCTGGATTTGGCACTACGGGGAACTGACTCTCAACTATTTTGTTAATCCCCCTTAGATCCTGCACTAGCCTGTAACCCCTCCCCCCACTCTTTTTAACAGGGAAGATGGGACTATTGGCAGTGCTGGATGTTCTTACCAGAATGCCCTGTTGTAGCAAGCGCTCTATTACGGGGTGCACTCCTAATTCCACCTCTGGCTTCAGAGGGTATTGTGGGATTTTTGGAGCTATCCTACCATCTTTTACTTGCACAACTACTGGAGCTACGTTTGCCATTAATCCAGTGTCTTGTCCATCTTTAGTCCAAAGTGACTCTGGTATTTGGGATGTCATTTCTTCTACCTGGGATGAACTCCTATTTATCATAACGGTATGTGACATTAATTTTGATGGGGAGTCTAGCATGTCTCGTACTTCCTGAGCGTGATTCTCAGGTATGTCTAAGAATACACCTTCAGGAGTACAATAAATGACGCACCTCATTTTATACAATAAATCTCTTCCCAGGAGATTAGTCGGTGCCGATGCAGCCAGCAAAAAGGAATGCTTGGTATGCAAAGGCCCTATTGTAATCTCTGCTGGTTTGCTAACAGGGTAGTGCTGTACTACTCCCGTTACTCCCATGGCTGGAATTGTCCTACCAGTGGTTCTCATGCCCACTGTCGAATTTATCACTGATTTGGCCGCCCCCGTATCTACAAGGAAATTTAATGGTTTACCAGCTACATCAATTGTGACCTCGGGTTCACTTCCAAGACTCGCAATTAATTTCACTGGCTGCAGATTACAGGTATGGCCACACCCCTATTGGGTATGGTGACCTCCCTGAATCGCGCAGGCAGCAATTACTTGTGGTGGGGGTAGATGGGAACTATCAGGGATTTGCCAGTCTCTTCTTGGGGGATACCTTTTGGTTTCCCCTGCATGTGGCTCATAGCTCCGCCCCTTCGGTCCTTGATCCCAATGTCTCGTATCAGGTCGTTGTCTATAGGGTTGATATGAATTTTGTATTGGTCTTACTTTACAATCACGTGCTATGTGTCCCTCTCTGTGGCAACAATAACATTTTATACCTGTTGACTTACCCACAGGGGTCACAGTTCTGGGCTAAGGTGGCCGGGTAGTGAGGGCCTGTATGCTCACAGCCATTAACTTATCACTCTGTGACTCCCTGTGTCTGATGATATTCCGATTATGCCCAGCAGCAGCCTCTCCCAATGCATCCACCGACATACCTCTCCAATCAGGCCTAGTGGTTTGTATTCTATTCCTTAAAACCTCTTTTAAACCGTCCATTAATACAGAGACAGCTACTTCCCTGTGGTGTACATTAGTTTTAATGTCATCTATACCAGTGTACCTAGCCATATCCTGCAGAGCCCGGTGAAAATACTCTGGTGTGGATTCACCTTCTTTTTGTTTTATTGTAAAGATTTTATTCCACTTTACAACTGCAGGAAAATATACTCCTAACTGTAAGTTGATTCTCTTTACATTATCCTGATTATACTCGTCTGTTAGTGGTACTTCCTCATCTAACTTGCAATCAGCGATAAACTTTAACGAATCAACATTGGGGGGTAAACATGCCCTCAAAACTGTCCTCCAATCTTTGTTATTTGGCTCTGCAGAATTTCCTAGCTCCCTAATATACTTTTGACATGCAACTAAGTCTTTCCTAGGATCAGGGAATTCAGACATCATTGATCTTAATACTGCTCGGGAAAAAGGACAGTGCATGGCGATGTTCCTGACAGGAGTTGCTCCTGAAGTGTCAGTTTTCCCATTTGGCACTGCTATTACCCTAACAGGATTAAGTCCAACAACATCATTCTGAGTAGATTCTACAACATGTGGTGAAATGGTTTCAGCATAGTGTATGGTGCCGTACTTACCAGTCGATACGACCTCACCTGTCCCTCCGCTAGGGGCCTTTGATACTAATCTTACGGGTTGGGTCGTGCCCACTGCTGTTTCTGATATGGTGGCTGCTAGGGAGAGTGCTGATATTGTTGTGGGCTCATCCTCTTGGTCACAATCCTGGGGAAAGTTCAAAACAGGGTACAACTTGCACGGATTAGTGTTAGCATTAATTACTTTGGTTACATTATCTTTAACTTCTATACATTTAACATGACCCTGAGTGCCATTCTCTGCAACCAATTTCTCTCCAGGTATGTATGGTGGTGGGGGTGCAGTGGCTATCAGTTTCCTGATAGGGTTAGATCCAGCGGCTTGCGCCAACCCCCTTTGTATTTCACCTTCCTGTTGCCACAATGTTAAATAATCATAATGTCTAATACGCCTTTTTGAAGATTTAATCAGGCAAACTCTTCTCCTTAAATTCTGTAATAATTCTGGGTTAAAACTACCTAACCGGGGAAACTTTTCCCCGTCATGCACAGTCATCCTTTCCCATTCATTGCACAACATTTCTGTGTGATGACCATATTTCTCACACATGATATACCTTGCCGACCCGATTGGTCGGTTTACCAAATCAACCTGAACCTCGGTTGATCGCCCCTTACCTGAACAACTGGCCCCCATCTCTGCAGGTGCTGCTTTCACTACCTTTGACTTCAAATCAGGGTCTTCGGCAACCCTTACAAAAACCAAGATGCTTGGGGTAAGGCTGCGGTGGGGGTTTTGCTTCGAAGTCCGCCCACTTAACTCCCGCCCACGCTGGCCAATACGGCGACCAAAGTTCTCAGAGGTTCCGTACCCAGTGCCGTAACAAGACATTTTAGCGCTGTGTGCAAGATACATCATCGGCGCCCCCCCCCCCCTCCCCCCACCCCCACATGGAGTCCACTAGTCTTATGTTCTGGTCCATATGTTCATCCTTTTTACAGTACCTATACTGGCAAAATCTTAACTACTCAAAATGTGGCATATTTAATGGAAAAAGACATGGCATTTACTGTAACAGGCGCACATGAGTAATCCATATTGGGATGTAACACAACAATGATTACGTCATTTACATAATAAGCCCTATCACTAACTCTGATCCTTCTGTCCTTCTATTTATTGTATTATTTCTGCAGACATATGGCTTGTCCTGAATAAACAGTAATAGCACCTATGCCATTTCTACTCCCTCACCCTGCCTAGTCTCAACATGGTCACATCTAACACCACTTCTAACATCCCGCTAATCTTATTGCAGCAGCTTGATAGTCACACAGTGTGAGCCGGTCAGTGGGTTACCTGGGTTGACAGTGATGTCCCTGCTGGTACCACGGTCTTAGATGTAGGGAACTTGCAGCAGAGGAGTCGGTGGCACAGGAGAGTGAGCTCTGCCATGTCAGACAGCAGCCACAGCTGGGGTGTGCTCCCGCTGACAGACTGGCTCTCACTACTCAACCCGACACCCCATGTCTTACTACTGCTTAATTCAGCCGTCGCTCGGCAGCCCAGTCCTGCTCTGCGGGCGCTGGCAGTGGCTGCTGTGAGGCAGTCAAGGGGGTGATCAACGCCGCGGATCGGATAGAGTAGTAGCGGTGTGCAGGGGTGAGGGAGTGAGCGGGCAAAAGGTGAACTCAGGCGCTGCAGCTGTCGCCCAGGACACAGCACTGTCCCCTGCTGCAGCACACGCTCTGCGCTCAACAGGGGACAAGCGTGCGCCAGACCCGGCACCCAGCAGCTGTCCAATCACTGCGCTGCCAGCTGCCAGGGCCGGAAGCTTTAAACCAGGTAGCCAGGCGCTGCAATATTTGTGCAGCGCGGCACCATGTGTGGGCCAGCGGATGCGCCCTCAGTGCAGATGTGCTGTGTGCAACGCACCGCTGGCCCACACCTAGTTACGGCCCTGTCCGTACCCAACCTAGGGCACCTAAGTACGTCTACTTGCTCGGGCGTGTGGGAGTGTCTTACCCTCCCCAGCAAGTATCAGTCGCTGGAATGTCCCTGAGTGATCAGGCTACTTCCCTTAAAATAAAAAAAATGACACAAATCACGTTAACAATGTGCAAGTAGCGTTCTTATGAACATTCAAGACACGCTAATGCACACAATCACATGCGGTACAATCATATCTGCACACAAGCAACTAATCTTATGTGCGGAACGATCAGTGGAATCGAAAATTTCGGCTGCGAATTCCTTCAGCAATGAGCTTCTTTGGCCTATATGGGTCTCGCACCAACCCTCTTCAGTTGTGCTCTCTACTTCTAGTCTGCTGTACCTGAACCTCCTGGTTTGTGACCTCCTGGTCTGTTATGTACAGCAGACTCTACTGCTCATTAATATGTCGAGACTAACAAGGGACGCCTCCCAAGCCACCCCACGCTATCACTCTCGCTGGTGTACCTCTTTCTACTGGCCTATGGTTCCCACGTCCGTAATAAAAGAGAAATCTTATATATACACACTCTTACATTCAAACACTCTTATTTCTGTACAGAATTCCATTCATTCAGTAATAGTCTAACCCAGAAGAATTGCAACAGAGAAAGTCTTTTTTTTTCTTTTAACTTTAAACTTTTGGATTTGAGATAGATTTGTGTTATTTTCGCGTTACTTCCTTATCGCCTATTAAAACAATACTATCGTGCTGTTTGTATTATGTGGGCGTATCCGTATGCTCCGTTGCGTAATATACGCTCTGTGCGTTGACCCTTGTAAGGACACGTGTACGCAGACCAAGTACGTCCACAGTAACACACTACACGTTTATCAATGTGAATGATCTTTAACAGTAATCATTCACTGAACACCACCCAAATCTCCCTTGTATTTCTAGGCGAGACTGTGTGCGTGCCTTTTACAATTATTCCCTTAAATATTACTTTTTATCTTTTAACTATTAATAACAACAAATGTCTCAGCACGTTATCACTAGTGTGTGGCAATCAGGAGAATGAGGTACGGACAAATAATGGCCCTCATTCCGAGTTGTTCGCTCGTTCTTTTTCATCGCATCGCAATGAAAATTCGCTTAGTACGCATGCGCAATGTTCGCACTGCGACTGCGCCAAGTAATTTTGCTATGAAGAAAGGATTTTTACTCACGGCTTTTTCTTCGCTCCGGCGATCGTAGTGTGATTGACAGGAAATGGGTGTTACTGGGCGGAAACACGGCGTTTTATGGGCGTGTGGATGAAAACGCTACCGTTTCCGGAAAAAACGCAGGAGTGGCTGGAGAAACGGGGGAGTGTCTGAGCGAACGCTGGGTGTGTTTATGACGTCAAACCAGGAACGACAAGCACTGAACTGATCGCACAGGCAGAGTAAGGTTGAAGTTACTCAGAAACTGCAAAGTAGTTTGTAATCGCAATATTGCGAATACATCGGTCGCAATTTTAAGAAGCTAAGATACACTCCCAGTAGGCGTAGGCTTAGCGTGTGTAACTCTGCTAAATTCGCCTTGCGACCGATCAACTCGGAATGAGGGCCAATACTAAACAAGAAATACAGGTGTGTGTGCTTATGCGTACGTTCGCAAAACAGAAACTAAACAGGTTTTAAAAGACAATAACGTACTGTTCCTACCTTCCGGTTCCGGATTCCTTCAGCACTCCTTACTAAGCGAAGCAGACGCTTATCTGGTCAGCACTACGAGGAATATTACCTCCCCGCCCTTTGCTGACCGATAATGTCTGCTAAAGTTACCTAGTGCAGATATGTGAAGAGCGGGCGAGTCCCCAATTGATAAAGCCTAATATATATCCTATATTAAACACGCTAAAAGGTTAAGAGGCTCAGTACGCTATTGGAGTATGTGGTACCGTAAGGGTACGCACTTAGCGTAGCGGACGCTTAGCCGTGGACGAGACGCACGAGCGGCACGTTCGCTCACGGCTTAATGCGTAGGGGCAAGCACGCTATAGGCTGCCGATTCGCTATCAGCGTAGCGGACGCTCGAGACCACGAGGAGATCACAAGCGGCGCTGACGCTCACAGAGTTAAACCTTTATAACTATACCATAAATAATGTACTTATACTGTAAACCTTTGTGCAGTGTTAGGGTGTAAATGCAACACAGTGTAACCTTGTTAGTTTAAAAGATGTATGAGCGTATGTGACGCTCTGAGAACACTTTTAGCAATATAATAAACACTCAAATACCGGTCTAAGGTTCTAACACCTTTAAGGGAGAGAATGAACGTTCAATTGCAAAAGAATACACATTACAACTTATACACTACCAAACTAACATAAAATACCTAACCGAATTACTACACGTTAAAATTACAATAGCGGCACAATTACATTTAAGGGGAAAGAGAGAGAAAAATGGCTTACAACAAATAGGAGATAAATATGGTTGCAGAGAACTTACGCACAAGGGGAAACAATCGCATGCGCCTTTCTGGATATCCAGCTCCCGATTATCAGTGATGAGAACCGTTGAGAAGAGTAGAGAGCTGGCCCAGGTCGGCTTGTCTTTATATACACTTACACACAGTACAGTACAATGGTCCCTACATTCTTATTGTTCATTGGACACAGGAATCCGTCTCCACATTATAACAAAAGGTCATAGGTTGGTTCATACAGGTGGGCTGTGACTGTTTCTAACTGCTCAGGTGGGAGGGAAACTCAGGTTTCCCGCCGCATGGATAATAAAGTGCAAATATAGTAAATGTCCATAAACTACTTATGTCCATAACTATACGCACGAGCGAGTAATCCGCTTCAAACCAACACCGGAATATTGCTAATTATATTCTCTTCCGATGGATACTAAACACCACTGTGTCACCCCTGTCTGACCCTTCGTATCAAACAAAGAGGGATCTCTTTGTCTCTGAACATACTACATTAACTAAACTTTCAGATTCTATCAAAGGGACCATAATCTACAAAATACATTTTATGACTAAAATATGTAACGATCGAGTCGCCCGCTAGACGCACACAAACTCTACCGTAAATGCGCATATCGTGCGCCTGCGAGTGCACGCGACTGCGAGTATACGCACGCACGGGAGGGCTCATGCACGTGCAGCGGGCACACGCATGAGGTGCATATATGGCAATGTGCAGCGTGATATTTTTCTGACTTTGACACACTACATTACACTACCGCTGCTACCCTACACCCCTCTCCACACAAACACTACATTACACTACCGCTGCTACCCTGCACCACTCTCCATACACACACTACACTACCGCTGCTACCCTGCACCCCTCTCCACACACACACTACATTACACTACCGCTGCTACCCTGCACCCCTCTCCACACAAACACTACACTACCGCTGCTACCCTGCACCCCTCTCCACAGACACACTACATTACACTACCGCTGTGCTACCCTGCACCCCTCTCCACACACACTACACTACCGCTGCTACCCTGCACCCCTCTCCACACACACACTACATTACACTACCGCTGTGCTACCATGCACCCCTCTCCACACACACTACAATACCGCTGCTACCCTGCACCCCTCTCCACACACACTACATTACACTACCGCTGCTACCCTGCACTCCTCTCCACACACGCACTACATTACACTACCGCTGCTACCCTGCACCCCTCTCCATACACACACTATACTACCGCTGCTACCCTGCACCCCCTCTCCACACACACACTACATTACACTACCGCTGCTACCCTGCACCCCTCTCCACACACACAGTACACTACCGCTGCTACCCTGCACCCCTCTCCACACACACACTACATTACACTACCGCTGCTACCCTACACCCCTCTCCACACACACACTACATTACACTACCGCTGCTACCCTGCACCCCTCTCCATAAACACACTACATTACACTATCGCTGCTACCCTGCACCCCTCTCCGTACACACACTACATTACACTATCGCTGCTACCTTGCACCCCTCTCCACACACACTACATTACACTACCGCTGCTACCCTACACCCCTATCCACACACACTACACTACCACTGCTACCCTGCACCCCCTCTCCATACACACTACACTACCACTGCTACCCTACACCCCCTCTCCATACACACTACACTACCGCTGCTACCCTACACCCCTCTCCACACACACTACACTACCACTGCTACCCTGCACCCCCTCTCCATACACACTACACTACCGCTGCTACCCTACACCCCTCTCCATACACACACTACATTACACTACCGCTGCTACCCTACACCCCTCTCCACACACACTACACTACCACTGCTACCTTGCACCCCTCTCCATACACACTACACTACCGCTGCTACCCTACACCCCTCTCCACACACACACTACATTACACTACCGCTGCTACCCTGCACCCCTCTCCACACAAACACTACACTACCGCTGCTACCCTGCAACCCTCTCCACAAACACACTACATTACACTACCGCTGTGCTACCCAGCACCCCTCTCCACACACACTACACTACCGCTGCTTCCCTGCACCCCTCTCCACACACACTACATTACACTACCGCTGCTACCCTGCACTCCTCTCCACACACACACTACATTACACTACCGCTGCTACCCTGCACCCCTCTCCATACACACACTACACTACCGCTGCTACCCTGCACCCCCTCTCCACACACACACTACATTACACTACCGCTGCTACCCTGCACCCCTCTCCACACACACTACACTACCACTGCTACCCTACACCCCTCTCCATACACACACTACATTACACTACCGCTGCTACCCTGCACCACTCTCCATACACACACTACACTACCGCTGCTACCCTGCACCCCTCTCCACACACACACACACTACATTACACTACCGCTGCTACCCTGCACCCCTCTCCACACAAACACTACACTACCGCTGCTACCCTGCACCCCTCTCCACAGACACACTACATTACACTACCGCTGTGCTACCATGCACCCCTCTCCACACACACTACACTACCGCTGCTACCCTGCACCCCTATCCACACACACTACATTACACTACCGCTGCTACCCTGCACTCCTCTCCACACACGCACTACATTACACTACCGCTGCTACCCTGCACCCCTCTCCATACACACACTATACTACCGCTGCTACCCTGCCCCCCCTCTCCACACACACACTACATTACACTACCGCTGCTACCCTGCACCCCTCTCCACACACACAGTACACTACCGCTGCTACCCTGCACCCCTCTCCACACACACACTACATTACACTACCGCTGCTACCCTACACCCCTCTCCACACACACACTACATTACACTACCGCTGCTACCCTGCACCCCTCTCCATAAACACACTACATTACACTATCGCTGCTACCCTGCACCCCTCTCCGTACACACACTACATTACACTACCGCTGCTGCCTTGCACCCCTCTCCACACACACTACATTACACTACCGCTGCTACCCTACACCCCTATCCACACACACTACACTACCACTGCTACCCTGCACCCCCTCTCCATACACACTACACTACCGCTGCTACCCTACACCCCCTCTCCATACACACTACACTACCGCTGCTACCCTACACCCCTCTCCACACACACTACACTACCACTGCTACCCTCCACCCCCTCTCCATACACACTACACTACCGCTGCTACCCTACACCCCTCTCCATACACACACTACATTACACTACCGCTGCTACCCTACACCCCTCTCCACACACACTACACTACCACTGCTACCCTGCACCCCTCTCCATACACACTACACTACCGCTGCTACCCTACACCCCTCTCTACACACACACTACATTACACTACCGCTGCTACCCTGCACCCCTCTCCACACAAACACTACAGTACCGCTGCTACCCTGCAACCCTCTCCACAAACACACTACATTACACTACCGCTGTGCTACCCTGCACCCCTCTCCACACACTCTACACTACCGCTGCTACCCTGCACCCCTCTCCACACACACTACATTACACTACCGCTGCTACCCTGCACTCCTCTCCACACACACACTACATTACACTACCGCTGCTACCCTGCACCCCTCTCCATACACACACTACACTACCGCTGCTACCCTGCACCCCCTCTCCACACACACACTACATTACACTACCGCTGCTACCCTGCACCCCTCTCCACACACACTACGCTACCGCTGCTACCCTGCACCCCTCTCCACACACACACTACAATACACTACCGCTGCTACCCTACACCCCTCTCCACACACACACACACTACATTACACTACCGCTGCTACCCTGCACCCCTCTCCACATAAACACTACACTACCGCTGCTACCCTGCAACCCTCTCCACAAACACACTACATTACACTACCGCTGTGCTACCCTGCACCCCTCTCCACACACACTACACTACCGCTGCTACCCTGCACCCCTCTCCACACACACTACATTACACTACCGCTGCTACCCTGCACTCCTCTCCACACACACACTACATTACACTACCGCTGCTACCCTGCACCCCTCTCCATACACACACTACACTACCGCTGCTACCCTGCACCCCCTCTCCACACACACACTACATTACACTACCGCTGCTACCCTGCACCCCTCTCCACACACACACTACGCTACCGCTGCTACCCTGCACCCCTCTCCACACACACACTACATTACACTACCGCTGCTACCCTACACCCCTCTCCACACACACACACTACATTACACTACCGCTGCTACCCTGCACCCCTCTCCATACACACACTACATTACACTACCGCTGCTACCTTGAACCCTCTCCACACACACTACATTACACTACCGCTGCTACCCTACACCCCTCTCCATACACACAGTACATTACACTACCGCTGCTACCCTGCACCCCTCTCCATACACACACTACACTACCGCTGCTACCCTGCACCCCCTCTCCACACACACACTACATTACACTACCGCTGCTACCCTACACCCCTCTCCACACACACTACATTACACTACCGCTGCTACCCTACACCCCTCTGCATACACACTACACTACCGCTGCTACCCTACACCCCTCTCCACACACACTACACTACCACTGCTACCCTGCACCCCCTCTCCACACACACTACACTACCACTGCTACCCTACACCCCTCTCCATACACACACTACACTACCGCTGCTACCCTGCACCCCCTCTCCACACACACACACACACACACACACATTACACTACCGCTGCTACCCTGCACCCCCTCTCCACACACACACACTACATTACACTACCGCTGCTACCCTACACCCCTCTCCACACAAACACTACATTACACTACCGCTGCTACCCTGCACCCCTCTGCACACAAACACTACACTATCGCTGCTACCCTGCACCCCTCTCCACACACACACTACATTACACTACCGCTGTGCTACCCTGCACCCCTCTCCACACACACTACACTACCGCTGCTACCCTGCACCCCTCTCCACACACACTACATTACTCTACCCCTGCTACCTTGCACTCCTCTCCACACACACACTACATTACACTACCGCTGCTACCCTGCACCCCTCTCCATACACACACTACACTACCGCTGCTACCCTGCACCCCCTCTCCACACACACACTACATTACACTACCGCTGCTACCCTGCGCCCCTCTCCACACACACAGTACACTACCGCTGCTACCCTGTACCCCTCTCCACACACACACTACATTACACTACCGCTGCTACCCTACACCCCTCTCTCCACACACACACTACATTACACTACCGCTGCTACCTTGCACCCCTCTCCACACACACTACATTACACTACCGCTGCTACCCTGCACCCCTCTCCATACACACAGTACATTACACTACCGCTGCTACCCTGCACCCCTCTCCATACACACACTACACTACCGCTGCTACCCTGCACCCCTCTCCATACACACACTACATTACACTACCGCTGCTACCCTACACCCCTCTCCAAACACACTACACTACCACTGCTACCCTGCACCCCCTCTCCATACACACTACACTACCGCTGCTACCCTACACCCCCTCTCCATACACCCTACACTACCGCTGCTACCCTACACCCCTCTCCACACACACTACACTACCACTGCTACCCTGCACCCCCTCTCCATACACACTACACTACCGCTGCTTCCCTACACCCCTCTCCATACACACACTACATTACACTACCGCTGCTACCCTACACCCCTCTCCACACACACTACACTACCACTGCTACCCTGCACCCCTCTCCATACACACACTACCGCTGCTACCCTACACCCCTCTCCATACACACTATACTAACACTGCTACCCTGCACCCCTCTCCATACACACTACACTACCGCTGCTACCCTACACCCCCTCTCCATACACACTACACTACCGCTGCTACCCTACACCCCTCTCCACACACACTACACTACCACTGCTAGCCTGCAACCCCTCTCCACACACACTACCACTGCTACCCTACACCCCTCTCCATACACACACTACATTACACTACCGCTGCTACCCTGCACCCCTCTCCTTACACACACTACACTACCGCTGCTACCCTGCACCCCCTCTCCACACACACACACACATTGCACTACCGCTGCTACCCTGCACCCCCTCTCCACACACACACACACACACACACACACACACACATTACACTACCGCTGCTACCCTGCACCCCTCTCCACACACACACTACATTACACTACCGCTGCGACCCTGCACCCATCTCCATACACACACTACATTACACTACCGCTGCTACCCTGCACCCCTCTCCATACACACACTACACTACCGCTGCTACCCTGCACCCCCTCTCCACACACACACACACTACATTACACTACCGCTGCTACCCTACTCCCCTCTCCACACACACACTACATTACACTACCGCTGCTACCTTGCACCCCTCTCCACACACACTACATTACACTACCGCTGCTACCCTGCACCCCTCTCCATACACACAGTACATTACACTACCGCTGCTACCCTGCACCCCTCTCCATACACACACTACACTACCGCTGCTACCCTGCACCCCTCTCCATACACACACTACATTACACTACCGCTGCTACCCTACACCCCTCTCCAAACACACTACACTACCACTGCTACCCTGCACCCCCTCTCCATACACACTACACTACCGCTGCTACCCTACACCCCCTCTCCATACACCCTACACTACCGCTGCTACCCTACACCCCTCTCCACACACACTACACTACCACTGCTACCCTGCACCCCCTCTCCATACACACTACACTACCGCTGCTACCCTACACCCCTCTCCATACACACACTACATTACACTACCGCTGCTACCCTACACCCCTCTCCACACACACTACACTACCACTGCTACCCTGCACCCCTCTCCATACACACACTACCGCTGCTACCCTACACCCCTCTCCATACACACTATACTAACACTGCTACCCTGCACCCCTCTCCATACACACTACACTACCGCTGCTACCCTACACCCCCTCTCCATACACACTACACTACCGCTGCTACCCTACACCCCTCTCCACACACACTACACTACCACTGCTAGCCTGCACCCCCTCTCCACACACACTGCACTACCACTGCTACCCTACACCCCTCTCCATACACACACTACATTACACTACCGCTGCTACCCTGCACCCCTCTCCATACACACACTACACTACCGCTGCTACCCTGCACCCCCTCTCCACACACACACACACACACACACACACACACACACACACACACATTGCACTACCGCTGCTACCCTGCACCCCCTCTCCACACACACACACACATTACACTACCGCTGCTACCCTGCACCACCTCTCCACACACACACACTACATTACACTACCGCTGCTACCCTGCACCCCTCTCCATACACACACTACCGCTGCTACCCTACACCCCTCTCCATACACACTACATTACACTACCGCTGCTACCCTACACCCCTCTCCATACACACACTACATTACACTACCACTGCTACCCTACACCCCTCTCCATACACACACTACATTACACTACCGCTGCTACCCTGCACCCCTCTCCATACACACACTACACTACCGCTGCTACCCTGCACCCCCTCTCCACACACACACACACACACACACACACACACACACACACAGTACACTACCGCTGCTACCCTGCACCCCTCTCCACACACACACTACATTACACTACCGCTGCTACCCTACACCCCTCTCCACACACGCACTACATTACACTACCGCTGCTACCCTGCACCCCTCTCCATAAACACACTACATTACACTATCGCTGCTACCCTGCACCCCTCTCCGTACACACACTACATTACACTACCGCTGCTGCCTTGCACCCCTCTCCACACACACTACATTACACTACCGCTGCTACCCTACACCCCTATCCACACACACTACACTACCACTGCTACCCTGCACCCCCTCTCCATACACACTACACTACCGCTGCTACCCTACACCCCCTCTCCATACACACTACACTACCGCTGCTACCCTACACCCCTCTCCACACACACTACACTACCACTGCTACCCTGCACCCCCTCTCCATACACACTACACTACCGCTGCTACCCTACACCCCTCTCCATACACACACTACATTACACTACCACTGCTACCCTACACCCCTCTCCACACACACTACACTACCACTGCTACCCTGCACCCCTCTCCATACACACTACACTACCGCTGCTACCCTACACCCCTCTCTACACACACACTACATTACACTACCGCTGCTACCCTGCACCCCTCTCCACACAAACACTACACTACCGCTGCTACCCTGCAACCCTCTCCACAAACACACTACATTACACTACCGCTGTGCTACCCTGCACCCCTCTCCACACACACTACACTACCGCTGCTACCCTGCACCCCTCTCCACACACACTACATTACACTACCGCTGCTACCCTGCACTCCTCTCCACACACACACTACATTACACTACCGCTGCTACCCTGCACCCCTCTCTATACACACACTACACTACCGCTGCTACCCTGCACCCCCTCTCCACACACACACTACATTACACTACCGCTGCTACCCTGCACCCCTCTCCACACACACTACGCTACCGCTGCTACCCTGCACCCCTCTCCACACACACACTACAATACACTACCGCTGCTACCCTACACCCCTCTCCACACACACTACACTACATTACACTACCGCTGCTACCCTGCACCCCTCTCCACACAAACACTACACTACCGCTGCTACCCTGCAACCCTCTCCACAAACACACTACATTACACTACCGCTGTGCTACCCTGCACCCCTCTCCACACTCACTACACTACCGCTGCTACCCTGCACCCCTCTCCACACACACTACATTACACTACCGCTGCTACCCTGCACTCCTCTCCACACACACTACATTACACTACCGCTGCTACCCTGCACCCCTCTCCATACACACACTACACTACCGCTGCTACCCTGCACCCCCTCTCCACACACACACACTACATTACACTACCGCTGCTACCCTGCACCCCTCTCCACACACACACTACGCTACCGCTGCTACCCTGCACCCCTCTCCACACACACACTACATTACACTACCGCTGCTACCCTACACCCCTCTCCACACACACACACTACATTACACTACCGCTGCTACCCTGCACCCCTCTCCATACACACACTATATTACACTACCGCTGCTACCTTGAACCCCTCTCCACACACACTACATTACACTACCGCTGCTACCCTGCACCCCTCTCCATACACACAGTACATTACACTACCGCTGCTACCCTGCACCCCTCTCCATACACACACTACACTACCGCTGCTACCCTGCACCCCCTCTCCACACACACACTACATTACACTACCGCTGCTACCCTACACCCCTCTCCACACACACTACATTACACTACCGCTGCTACCCTACACCCCTCTGCATACACACTACACTACCGCTGCTACCCTACACCCCTCTCCACACACACTACACTACCACTGCTACCCTGCACCCCCTCTCCACACACACTACACTACCACTGCTACCCTACACCCCTCTCCATACACACACTACACTACCGCTGCTACCCTGCACCCCCTCTCCACACACACACAAACACACACACACACATTACACTACCGCTGCTACCCTGCACCCCCTCTCCACACACACACACTACATTACACTACCGCTGCGACCCTGCACCCCTCTCCATACACACACTACATTACACTACCGCTGCTACCCTACACCCCTCTCCACACAAACACTACATTACACTACCGCTGCTACCCTGCACCCCTCTCCACACACACACTACATTACACTACCGCTGCTACCCTGCACCCCTCTCCACACAAACACTACACTATCGCTGCTACCCTGCACCCCTCTCCACACACACACTACATTACACTACCGCTGCTACCCTGCACCCCTCTCCACACAAACACTACACTATCGCTGCTACCCTGCACCCCTCTCCACACACACACTACATTACACTACCGCTGTGCTACCCTGCACCCCTCTCCACACACACTACACTACCGCTGCTACCCTGCACCCCTCTCCACACACACTACATTACTCTACCCCTGCTACCTTGCACTCCTCTCCACACACACACTACATTACACTACCGCTGCTACCCTGCACCCCTCTCCATACACACACTACACTACCGCTGCTACCCTGCACCCCCTCTCCACACACACACTACATTACACTACCGCTGCTACCCTGCACCCCTCTCCACACACACAGTACACTACCGCTGCTACCCTGCACCCCTCTCCACACACACACTACATTACACTACCGCTGCTACCCTACTCCTCTCTCCACACACACAGTACACTACCGCTGCTACCCTGTACCCCTCTCCACACACACACACTACATTACACTACCGCTGCTACCCTGCGCCCCTCTCCACACACACACACTACATTACACTACCGCTGCTACCCTGCACCCCTCTCCACACACACAGTACACTACCGCTGCTACCCTGTACCCCTCTCCACACACACACTAGATTACACTACCGCTGCTACCCTACTCCCCTCTCCACACACACACTACATTACACTACCGCTGCTACCTTGCACCCCTCTCCACACACACTACATTACACTACCGCTGCTACCCTGCACCCCTCTCCATACACACAGTACATTACACTACCGCTGCTACCCTGCACCCCTCTCCATACACACACTACACTACCGCTGCTACCCTGCACCCCTCTCCATACACACACTACATTACACTACCGCTGCTACCCTACACCCCTCTCCAAACACACTACACTACCACTGCTACCCTGCACCCCCTCTCCATACACACTACACTACCGCTGCTACCCTACACCCCCTCTCCATACACCCTACACTACCGCTGCTACCCTACACCCCTCTCCACACACACTACACTACCACTGCTACCCTGCACCCCCTCTCCATACACACTACACTACCGCTGCTACCCTACACCCCTCTCCATACACACACTACATTACACTACCGCTGCTACCCTACACCCCTCTCCACACACACTACACTACCACTGCTACCCTGCACCCCTCTCCATACACACACTACCGCTGCTACCCTACACCCCTCTCCATACACACTATACTAACACTGCTACCCTGCACCCCTCTCCATACACACTACACTACCGCTGCTACCCTACACCCCCTCTCCATACACACTACACTACCGCTGCTACCCTACACCCCTCTCCACACACACTACACTACCACTGCTAGCCTGCACCCCCTCTCCACACACACTACACTACCACTGCTACCCTACACCCCTCTCCATACACACACTACATTACACTACCGCTGCTACCCTGCACCCCTCTCCATACACACACTACACTACCGCTGCTACCCTGCACCCCCTCTCCACACACACACACACACACACACACACACACACACATTGCACTACCGCTGCTACCCTGCACCCCCTCTCCACACACACACATTACACTACCGCTGCTACCCTGCACCCCTCTCCACACACACACTACATTACACTACCGCTGCGACCCTGCACCCCTCTCCATACACACACTACATTACACTACCGCTGCTACCCTGCACCCCTCTCCATACACACACTACACTACCGCTGCTACCCTGCACCCCCTCTCCACACACACACACACTACATTACACTACCGCTGCTACTCTACTCCCCTCTCCACACACACACTACATTACACTACCGCTGCTACCTTGCACCCCTCTCCACACACACTACATTACACTACCGCTGCTACCCTGCACCCCTCTCCATACACACAGTACATTACACTACCGCTGCTACCCTGCACCCCTCTCCATACACACACTACACTACCGCTGCTACCCTGCACCCCCTCTCCACACACACACAAACACACACACACACATTACACTACCGCTGCTACCCTGCACCCCCTCTCCACACACACACACTACATTACACTACCGCTGCGACCCTGCACCCCTCTCCATACACACACTACATTACACTACCGCTGCTACCCTGCACCCCTCTCCATACACACTCGCTGCTACCCTACACCCCCTCTCCATACACCCTACACTGCCGCTGCTACCCTACACCCCTCTCCACACACACTACACTACCACTGCTACCCTGCACCCCCTCTCCATACACACTACACTACCGCTGCTACCCTACACCCCTCTCCATACACACACTACATTACACTACCGCTGCTACCCTACACCCCTCTCCACACACACTACACTACCACTGCTACCCTGCACCCCTCTCCATACACACACTACCGCTGCTACCCTACACCCCTCTCCATACACACTATACTAACACTGCTACCCTGCACCCCTCTCCATACACACTACACTACCGCTGCTACCCTACACCCCCTCTCCATACACACTACACTACCGCTGCTACCCTACACCCCTCTCCACACACACTACACTACCACTGCTAGCCTGCACCCCCTCTCCACACACACTACACTACCACTGCTACCCTACACCCCTCTCCATACACACACTATATTACACTACCGCTGCTACCCTGCACCCCTCTCCATACACACACTACACTACCGCTGCTACCCTGCACCCCCTCTCCACACACACACACACACACACACACACACACACACACACATTGCACTACCGCTGCTACCCTGCACCCCCTCTCCACACACACACACACACACATTACACTACCGCTGCTACCCTGCACCCCTCTCCACACACACACTACATTACACTACCGCTGCGACCCTGCACCCCTCTCCATACACACACTACATTACACTACCGCTGCTACCCTGCACCCCTCTCCATACACACACTACACTACCGCTGCTACCCTGCACCCCCTCTCCACACACACACACACACTACATTACACTACCGCTGCTACTCTACTCCCCTCTCCACACACACACTACATTACACTACCGCTGCTACCTTGCATCCCTCTCCACACACACTACATTACACTACCGCTGCTACCCTGCACCCCTCTCCATACACACAGTACATTACACTACCGCTGCTACCCTGCACCCCTCTCCATACACACACTACACTACCGCTGCTACCCTGCATCCCCTCTCCACACACACACAAACACACACACACACACATTACACTACCGCTGCTACCCTGCACCCCCTCTCCACACACACACACTACATTACACTACCGCTGCGACCCTGCACCCCTCTCCACACACACTACATTACACTACCGCTGCTACCCTGCACCCCTCTCCAGACACACTACATTACACTACCGCTGCTACCCTGCACCCCTCTCCATACACACACTACATTACACTACCGCTGCTACCCTGCACCCCTCTCCATACACACTCGCTGCTACCCTACACCCCCTCTCCATACACCCTACACTGCCGCTGCTACCCTACACCCCTCTCCACACACACTACACTACCACTGCTACCCTGCACCCCCTCTCCATACACACTACACTACCGCTGCTACCCTACACCCCTCTCCATACACACACTACATTACACTACCGCTGCTACCCTACACCCCTCTCCACACACACTACACTACCACTGCTACCCTGCACCCCTCTCCATACACACACTACCGCTGCTACCCTACACCCCTCTCCATACACACTATACTAACACTGCTACCCTGCACCCCTCTCCATACACACTACACTACCGCTGCTACCCTACACCCCCTCTACATACACACTACACTACCGCTGCTACCCTACACCCCTCTCCACACACACTACACTACCACTGCTAGCCTGCACCCCCTCTCCACACACACTACACTACCACTGCTACCCTACACCCCTCTCCATACACACACTACATTACACTACCGCTGCTACCCTGCACCCCTCTCCATACACACACTACACTACCGCTGCTACCCTACACCCCTCTCCATACACACACTACATTACACTACCGCTGCTACCCTACACCCCTCTCCACACACACACTACATTACACTACCGCTGCGACCCTGCACCCCTCTCCATACACACACTACATTACACTACCGCTGCTACCCTGCACCCCTCTCCATACACACACTACACTACCGCTGCTACCCTGCACCCCCTCTCCACACACACACTACACTACCGCTGCTACCCTGCACCCCTCTCCACACACACTACACTACATTACACTACCGCTGCTACTCTACTCCCCTCTCCACACACACACTACATTACACTACCGCTGCTACCTTGCACCCCTCTCCACACACACTACATTACACTACCGCTGCTACCCTGCACCCCTCTCCATACACACAGTACATTACACTACCGCTGCTACCCTGCTCCCCTCTCCATACACACACTACACTACCGCTGCTACCCTGCACCCCCTCTCCACACACACACAAACACACACACACACATTACACTACCGCTGCTACCCTGCACCCCCTCTCCACACACACACACTACATTACACTACCGCTGCGACCCTGCACCCCTCTCCATACACACACTACATTACACTACCGCTGCTACCCTGCACCCCTCTCCATACACACTCGCTGCTACCCTACACCCCCTCTCCATACACCCTACACTGCCGCTGCTACCCTACACCCCTCTCCACACACACTACACTACCACTGCTACCCTGCACCCCCTCTCCATACACACTACACTACCGCTGCTACCCTACACCCCTCTCCATACACACACTACATTACACTACCGCTGCTACCCTACACCCCTCTCCACACACACTACACTACCACTGCTACCCTGCACCCCTCTCCATACACACACTACCGCTGCTACCCTACACCCCTCTCCATACACACTATACTAACACTGCTACCCTGCACCCCTCTCCATACACACTACACTACCGCTGCTACCCTACACCCCCTCTCCATACACACTACACTACCGCTGCTACCCTACACCCCTCTCCACACACACTACACTACCACTGCTAGCCTGCACCCCCTCTCCACACACACTACACTACCACTGCTACCCTACACCCCTCTCCATACACACACTATATTACACTACCGCTGCTACCCTGCACCCCTCTCCATACACACACTACACTACCGCTGCTACCCTGCACCCCCTCTCCACACACACACACACACACACACACACACACACACACACACATTGCACTACCGCTGCTACCCTGCACCCCCTCTCCACACACACACACACATTACACTACCGCTGCTACCCTGCACCCCTCTCCACACACACACTACATTACACTACCGCTGCGACCCTGCACCCCTCTCCATACACACACTACATTACACTACCGCTGCTACCCTGCACCCCTATCCATACACACACTACACTACCGCTGCTACCCTGCACCCCCTCTCCACACACACACACTACATTACACTACCGCTGCTACTCTACTCCCCTCTCCACACACACACTACATTACACTACCGCTGCTACCTTGCATCCCTCTCCACACACACTACATTACACTACCGCTGCTACCCTGCACCCATCTCCATACACACAGTACATTACACTACCGCTGCTACCCTGCACCCCTCTCCATACACACACTACACTACCGCTGCTACCCTGCATCCCCTCTCCACACACACACAAACACACACACACACATTACACTACCGCTGCTACCCTGCACCCCCTCTCCACACACACACACTACATTACACTACAGCTGCGACCCTGCACCCCTCTCCATACACACACTACACTACCGCTGCTACCCTACACCCCCTCTACATACACACTACACTACCGCTGCTACCCTACACCCCTCTCCACACACACTACACTACCACTGCTAGCCTGCACCCCCTCTCCACACACACTACACTACCACTGCTACCCTACACCCCTCTCCATACACACACTACATTACACTACCGCTGCTACCCTGCACCCCTCTCCATACACACACTACACTACCGCTGCTACCCTGCACCCCTCTCCGCACACACACTACATTACACTACCGCTGCTACCCTGCACCCCTCTCCACACAAACACTACACTACCGCTGCTACCCTGCAACCCTCTCCACACACACACTACATTACACTACCGCTGCTACCCTGCACCCCTCTCTACACACACACTACATTACGCTACCGCTGCTACCCTGCACCACTCTCCACACACACACTACAATACACTACCGCTGCTACCCTACACCCCTCTCCACACACACACACACTACATTACACTACCGCTGCTACCCTGCACCCCTCTCCACACAAACACTACACTACCGCTGCTACCCTGCAACCCTCTCCACAAACACACTACATTACACTACCGCTGTGCTACCCTGCACCCCTCTCCACACACACTACACTACCGCTGCTTCCCTGCACCCCTCTCCACACACACTACATTACACTACCGCTGCTACCCTGCACTCCTCTCCACACACACACTACATTACACTACCGCTGCTACCCTGCACCCCTCTCCATACACACACTACACTACCGCTGCTACCCTGCACCCCCTCTCCACACACACACTACATTACACTACCGCTGCTACCCTGCACCCCTCTCCACACACACTACACTACCACTGCTACCCTACACCCCTCTCCATACACACACTACATTACACTACCGCTGCTACCCTGCACCACTCTCCATACACACACTACACTACCGCTGCTACCCTGCACCCCTCTCCACACACACACACACTACATTACACTACCGCTGCTACCCTGCACCCCTCTCCACACAAACACTACACTACCGCTGCTACCCTGCACCCCTCTCCACAGACACACTACATTACACTACCGCTGTGCTACCATGCACCCCTCTCCACACACACTACACTACCGCTGCTACCCTGCACCCCTATCCACACACACTACATTACACTACCGCTGCTACCCTGCACTCCTCTCCACACACGCACTACATTACACTACCGCTGCTACCCTGCACCCCTCTCCATACACACACTATACTACCGCTGCTACCCTGCCCCCCCTCTCCACACACACACTACATTACACTACCGCTGCTACCCTGCACCCCTCTCCACACACACACTACACTACCGCTGCTACCCTGCACCCCTCTCCACACACACACTACATTACACTACCGCTGCTACCCTACACCCCTCTCCACACACACACTACATTACACTACCGCTGCTACCCTGCACCCCTCTCCATAAACACACTACATTACACTATCGCTGCTACCCTGCACCCCTCTCCGTACACACACTACATTACACTACCGCTGCTGCCTTGCACCCCTCTCCACACACACTACATTACACTACCGCTGCTACCCTACACCCCTATCCACACACACTACACTACCACTGCTACCCTGCACCCCCTCTCCATACACACTACACTACCGCTGCTACCCTACACCCCCTCTCCATACACACTACACTACCGCTGCTACCCTACACCCCTCTCCACACACACTACACTACCACTGCTACCCTGCACCCCCTCTCCATACACACTACACTACCGCTGCTACCCTACACCCCTCTCCATACACACACTACATTACACTACCGCTGCTACCCTACACCCCTCTCCACACACACTACACTACCACTGCTACCCTGCACCCCTCTCCATACACACTACACTACCGCTGCTACCCTACACCCCTCTCTACACACACACTACATTACACTACCGCTGCTACCCTGCACCCCTCTCCACACAAACACTACAGTACCGCTGCTACCCTGCAACCCTCTCCACAAACACACTACATTACACTACCGCTGTGCTACCCTGCACCCCTCTCCACACACTCTACACTACCGCTGCTACCCTGCACCCCTCTCCACACACACTACATTACACTACCGCTGCTACCCTGCACTACTCTCCACACACACACTACATTACACTACCGCTGCTACCCTGCACCCCTCTCCATACACACACTACACTACCGCTGCTACCCTGCACCCCCTCTCCACACACACACTACATTACACTACCGCTGCTACCCTGCACCCCTCTCCACACACACTACGCTACCGCTGCTACCCTGCACCCCTCTCCACACACACACTACAATACACTACCGCTGCTACCCTACACCCCTCTCCACACACACACACACTACATTACACTACCGCTGCTACCCTGCACCCCTCTCCACATAAACACTACACTACCGCTGCTACCCTGCAACCCTCTCCACAAACACACTACATTACACTACCGCTGTGCTACCCTGCACCCCTCTCCACACACACTACACTACCGCTGCTACCCTGCACCCCTTTCCACACACACTACATTACACTACCGCTGCTACCCTGCACTCCTCTCCACACACACACTACATTACACTACCGCTGCTACCCTGCACCCCTCTCCATACACACACTACACTACCGCTGCTACCCTGCACCCCCTCTCCACACACACACTACATTACACTACCGCTGCTACCCTGCACCCCTCTCCACACACACACTACGCTACCGCTGCTACCCTGCACCCCTCTCCACACACACACTACATTACACTACCGCTGCTACCCTACACCCCTCTCCACACACACACACTACATTACACTACCGCTGCTACCCTGCACCCCTCTCCATACACACACTACATTACACTACCGCTGCTACCTTGAACCCTCTCCACACACACTACATTACACTACCGCTGCTACCCTACACCCCTCTCCATACACACAGTACATTACACTACCGCTGCTACCCTGCACCCCTCTCCATACACACACTACACTACCGCTGCTACCCTGCACCCCCTCTCCACACACACACTACATTACACTACCGCTGCTACCCTACACCCCTCTCCACACACACTACATTACACTACCGCTGCTACCCTACACCCCTCTGCATACACACTACACTACCGCTGCTACCCTACACCCCTCTCCACACACACTACACTACCACTGCTACCCTGCACCCCCTCTCCACACACACTACACTACCACTGCTACCCTACACCCCTCTCCATACACACACTACACTACCGCTGCTACCCTGCACCCCCTCTCCACACACACACACACACACACATTACACTACCGCTGCTACCCTGCACCCCCTCTCCACACACACACACTACATTACACTACCGCTGCGACCCTGCACCCCTCTCCATACACACACTACATTACACTACCGCTGCTACCCTACACCCCTCTCCACACAAACACTACATTACACTACCGCTGCTACCCTGCACCCCTCTGCACACAAACACTACACTATCGCTGCTACCCTGCACCCCTCTCCACACACACACTACATTACACTACCGCTGTGCTACCCTGCACCCCTCTCCACACACACTACACTACCGCTGCTACCCTGCACCCCTCTCCACACACACTACATTACTCTACCCCTGCTACCTTGCACTCCTCTCCACACACACACTACATTACACTACCGCTGCTACCCTGCACCCCTCTCCATACACACACTACACTACCGCTGCTACCCTGCACCCCCTCTCCACACACACACTACATTACACTACCGCTGCTACCCTGCGCCCCTCTCCACACACACAGTACACTACCGCTGCTACCCTGTACCCCTCTCCACACACACACTACATTACACTACCGCTGCTACCCTACTCCTCTCTCCACACACACACTACATTACACTACCGCTGCTACCTTGCACCCCTCTCCACACACACTACATTACACTACCGCTGCTACCCTGCACCCCTCTCCATACACACAGTACATTACACTACCGCTGCTACCCTGCACCCCTCTCCATACACACACTACACTACCGCTGCTACCCTGCACCCCTCTCCATACATACACACACTACATTACACTACCGCTGCTACCCTACACCCCTCTCCAAACACACTACACTACCACTGCTACCCTGCACCCCCTCTCCATACACACTACACTACCGCTGCTACCCTACACCCCCTCTCCATACACCCTACACTACCGCTGCTACCCTACACCCCTCTCCACACACACTACACTACCACTGCTACCCTGCACCCCCTCTCCATACACACTACACTACCGCTGCTTCCCTACACCCCTCTCCATACACACACTACATTACACTACCGCTGCTACCCTACACCCCTCTCCACACACACTACACTACCACTGCTACCCTGCACCCCTCTCCATACACACACTACCGCTGCTACCCTACACCCCTCTCCATACACACTATACTAACACTGCTACCCTGCACCCCTCTCCATACACACTACACTACCGCTGCTACCCTACACCCCCTCTCCATACACACTACACTACCGCTGCTACCCTACACCCCTCTCCACACACACTACACTACCACTGCTAGCCTGCAACCCCTCTCCACACACACTACACTACCACTGCTACCCTACACCCCTCTCCATACACACACTACATTACACTACCGCTGCTACCCTGCACCCCTCTCCTTACACACACTACACTACCGCTGCTACCCTGCACCCCCTCTCCACACACACACACACACATTGCACTACCGCTGCTACCCTGCACCCCCTCTCCACACACACACACACACACACACACACACACATTACACTACCGCTGCTACCCTGCACCCCTCTCCACACACACACTACATTACACTACCGCTGCGACCCTGCACCCATCTCCATACACACACTACATTACACTACCGCTGCTACCCTGCACCCCTCTCCATACACACACTACACTACCGCTGCTACCCTGCACCCCCTCTCCACACACACACACTACATTACACTACCGCTGCTACCCTACTCCCCTCTCCACACACACACTACATTACACTACCGCTGCTACCTTGCACCCCTCTCCACACACACTACATTACACTACCGCTGCTACCCTGCACCCCTCTCCATACACACAGTACATTACACTACCGCTGCTACCCTGCACCCCTCTCCATACACACACTACACTACCGCTGCTACCCTGCACCCCTCTCCATACACACACTACATTACACTACCGCTGCTACCCTGCACCCCTCTCCATACACACACTACACTACCGCTGCTACCCTGCACCCCCTCTCCACACACACACACACACACACACACACATTGCACTACCGCTGCTACCCTGCACCCCCTCTCCACACACACACACACACATTACACTACCGCTGCTACCCTGCACCCCTCTCCACACACACTACACTACCACTGCTAGCCTGCACCCCCTCTCCACACACACTACACTACCACTGCTACCCTACACCCCTCTCCATACACACACTACATTACACTACCGCTGCTACCCTGCACCCCTCTCCATACACACACTACACTACCGCTGCTACCCTGCACCCCCTCTCCACACACACACACATTGCACTACCGCTGCTACCCTGCACCCCCTCTCCACACACACACACACATTACACTACCGCTGCTACCCTGCACCACCTCTCCACACATACACACTACATTACACTACCGCTGCTACCCTGCACCCCTCTCCATACACACACTACCGCTGCTACCCTACACCCCTCTCCATACACACTACATTACACTACCGCTGCTACCCTACACCCCTCTCCATACACACACTACATTACACTACCACTGCTACCCTACACCCCTCTCCATACACACACTACATTACACTACCGCTGCTACCCTGCACCCCTCTCCATACACACACTACACTACCGCTGCTACCCTGCACCCCCTCTCCACACACACACACACACACACACACACACACAGTACACTACCGCTGCTACCCTGCACCCCTCTCCACACACACACTACATTACACTACCGCTGCTACCCTACACCCCTCTCCACACACGCACTACATTACACTACCGCTGCTACCCTGCACCCCTCTCCATAAACACACTACATTACACTATCGCTGCTACCCTGCACCCCTCTCCGTACACACACTACATTACACTACCGCTGCTGCCTTGCACCCCTCTCCACACACACTACATTACACTACCGCTGCTACCCTACACCCCTATCCACACACACTACACTACCACTGCTACCCTGCACCCCCTCTCCATACACACTACACTACCGCTGCTACCCTACACCCCCTCTCCATACACACTACACTACCGCTGCTACCCTACACCCCTCTCCACACACACTACACTACCACTGCTACCCTGCACCCCCTCTCCATACACACTACACTACCGCTGCTACCCTACACCCCTCTCCATACACACACTACATTACACTACCACTGCTACCCTACACCCCTCTCCACACACACTACACTACCACTGCTACCCTGCACCCCTCTCCATACACACTACACTACCGCTGCTACCCTACACCCCTCTCTACACACACACTACATTACACTACCGCTGCTACCCTGCACCCCTCTCCACACAAACACTACACTACCGCTGCTACCCTGCAACCCTCTCCACAAACACACTACATTACACTACCGCTGTGCTACCCTGCACCCCTCTCCACACACACTACACTACCGCTGCTACCCTGCACCCCTCTCCACACACACTACATTACACTACCGCTGCTACCCTGCACTCCTCTTCACACACACACTACATTACACTACCGCTGCTACCCTGCACCCCTCTCCATACACACACTACACTACCGCTGCTACCCTGCACCCCCTCTCCACACACACACTACATTACACTACCGCTGCTACCCTGCACCCCTCTCCACACACACTACGCTACCGCTGCTACCCTGCACCCCTCTCCACACACACACTACAATACACTACCGCTGCTACCCTACACCCCTCTCCACACACACTACACTACATTACACTACCGCTGCTACCCTGCACCCCTCTCCACACAAACACTACACTACCGCTGCTACCCTGCAACCCTCTCCACAAACACACTACATTACACTACCGCTGTGCTACCCTGCACCCCTCTCCACACTCACTACACTACCGCTGCTACCCTGCACCCCTCTCCACACACACTACATTACACTACCGCTGCTACCCTGCACTCCTCTCCACACACACTACATTACACTACCGCTGCTACCCTGCACCCCTCTCCATACACACACTACACTACCGCTGCTACCCTGCACCCCCTCTCCACACACACACTACATTACACTACCGCTGCTACCCTGCACCCCTCTCCACACACACACTACGCTACCGCTGCTACCCTGCACCCCTCTCCACACACACACTACATTACACTACCGCTGCTACCCTACACCCCTCTCCACACACACACACTACATTACACTACCGCTGCTACTCTACTCCCCTCTCCACACACACACTACATTACACTACCGCTGCTACCTTGCACCCCTCTCCACACACACTACATTACACTACCGCTGCTACCCTGCACCCCTCTCCATACACACAGTACATTACACTACCGCTGCTACCCTGCACCCCTCTCCATACACACACTACACTACCGCTGCTACCCTGCACCCCTCTCCATACACACACTACATTACACTACCGCTGCTACCCTAAACCCCTCTCCAAACACACTACACTACCACTGCTACCCTGCACCCCCTCTCCATACACACTACACTACCGCTGCTACCCTACACCCCCTCTCCATACACCCTACACTACCGCTGCTACCCTACACCCCTCTCCACACACACTACACTACCACTGCTACCCTGCACCCCCTCTCCATACACACTACACTACCGCTGCTACCCTACACCCCTCTCCATACACACACTACATTACACTACCGCTGCTACCCTACACCCCTCTCCACACACACTACACTACCACTGCTACCCTGCACCCCTCTCCATACACACACTACCGCTGCTACCCTACACCCCTCTCCATACACACTATACTAACACTGCTACCCTGCACCCCTCTCCATACACACTACACTACCGCTGCTACCCTACACCCCCTCTCCATACACACTACACTACCGCTGCTACCCTACACCCCTCTCCACACACACTACACTACCACTGCTAGCCTGCACCCCCTCTCCACACACACTACACTACCACTGCTACCCTACACCCCTCTCCATACACACACTACATTACACTACCGCTGCTACCCTGCACCCCTCTCCATACACACACTACACTACCGCTGCTACCCTGCACCCCCTCTCCACACACACACACACATTGCACTACCGCTGCTACCCTGCACCCCCTCTCCACACACACACACACATTACACTACCGCTGCTACCCTGCACCACCTCTCCACACACACACACTACATTACACTACCGCTGCTACCCTGCACCCCTCTCCATACACACACTACCGCTGCTACCCTACACCCCTCTCCATACACACTACATTACACTACCGCTGCTACCCTACACCCCTCTCCATACACACACTACATTACACTACCACTGCTACCCTACACCCCTCTCCATACACACACTACATTACACTACCGCTGCTACCCTGCACCCCTCTCCATACACACACTACACTACCGCTGCTACCCTGCACCCCCTCTCCACACACACACACACACACACACACACACAGTACACTACCGCTGCTACCCTGCACCCCTCTCCACACACACACTACATTACACTACCGCTGCTACCCTACACCCCTCTCCACACACGCACTACATTACACTACCGCTGCTACCCTGCACCCCTCTCCATAAACACACTACATTACACTATCGCTGCTACCCTGCACCCCTCTCCGTACACACACTACATTACACTACCGCTGCTGCCTTGCACCCCTCTCCACACACACTACATTACACTACCGCTGCTACCCTACACCCCTATCCACACACACTACACTACCACTGCTACCCTGCACCCCCTCTCCATACACACTACACTACCGCTGCTACCCTACACCCCCTCTCCATACACACTACACTACCGCTGCTACCCTACACCCCTCTCCACACACACTACACTACCACTGCTACCCTGCACCCCCTCTCCATACACACTACACTACCGCTGCTACCCTACACCCCTCTCCATACACACACTACATTACACTACCACTGCTACCCTACACCCCTCTCCACACACACTACACTACCACTGCTACCCTGCACCCCTCTCCATACACACTACACTACCGCTGCTACCCTACACCCCTCTCTACACACACACTACATTACACTACCGCTGCTACCCTGCACCCCTCTCCACACAAACACTACACTACCGCTGCTACCCTGCAACCCTCTCCACAAACACACTACATTACACTACCGCTGTGCTACCCTGCACCCCTCTCCACACACACTACACTACCGCTGCTACCCTGCACCCCTCTCCACACACACTACATTACACTACCGCTGCTACCCTGCACTCCTCTCCACACACACACTACATTACACTACCGCTGCTACCCTGCACCCCTCTCCATACACACACTATACTACCGCTGCTACCCTGCACCCCCTCTCCACACACACACTACATTACACTACCGCTGCTACCCTGCACCCCTCTCCACACACACTACGCTACCGCTGCTACCCTGCACCCCTCTCCACACACACACTACAATACACTACCGCTGCTACCCTACACCCCTCTCCACACACACTACACTACATTACACTACCGCTGCTACCCTGCACCCCTCTCCACACAAACACTACACTACCGCTGCTACCCTCTCCACAAACACACTACATTACACTACCGCTGTGCTACCCTGCACCCCTCTCCACACTCACTACACTACCGCTGCTACCCTGCACCCCTCTCCACACACACTACATTACACTACCGCTGCTACCCTGCACTCCTCTCCACACACACTACATTACACTACCGCTGCTACCCTGCACCCCTCTCCATACACACACTACACTACCGCTGCTACCCTGCACCCCCTCTCCACACACACACTACATTACACTACCGCTGCTACCCTGCACCCCTCTCCACACACACACTACGCTACCGCTGCTACCCTGCACCCCTCTCCACACACACACTACATTACACTACCGCTGCTACCCTACACCCCTCTCCACACACACACACTACATTACACTACCGCTGCTACCCTGCACCCCTCTCCATACACACACTATATTACACTACCGCTGCTACCTTGAACCCCTCTCCACACACACTACATTACACTACCGCTGCTACCCTGCACCCCTCTCCATACACACAGTACATTACACTACCGCTGCTACCCTGCACCCCTCTCCATACACACACTACACTACCGCTGCTACCCTGCACCCCCTCTCCACACACACACTACATTACACTACCGCTGCTACCCTACACCCCTCTCCACACACACTACATTACACTACCGCTGCTACCCTACACCCCTCTGCATACACACTACACTACCGCTGCTACCCTACACCCCTCTCCACACACACTACACTACCACTGCTACCCTGCACCCCCTCTCCACACACACTACACTACCACTGCTACCCTACACCCCTCTCCATACACACACTACACTACCGCTGCTACCCTGCACCCCCTCTCCACACACACACAAACACACACACACACATTACACTACCGCTGCTACCCTGCACCCCCTCTCCACACACACACACTACATTACACTACCGCTGCGACCCTGCACCCCTCTCCATACACACACTACATTACACTACCGCTGCTACCCTACACCCCTCTCCACACAAACACTACATTACACTACCGCTGCTACCCTGCACCCCTCTCCACACACACACACTACATTACACTACCGCTGCTACCCTGCACCCCTCTCCACACAAACACTACACTATCGCTGCTACCCTGCACCCCTCTCCACACACACACTACATTACACTACCGCTGCTACCCTGCACCCCTCTCCACACAAACACTACACTATCGCTGCTACCCTGCACCCCTCTCCACACACACACTACATTACACTACCGCTGTGCTACCCTGCACTCCTCTCCACACACACACTACATTACACTACCGCTGCTACCCTGCACCCCTCTCCATACGCACACTACACTACCGCTGCTACCCTGCACCCCCTCTCCACACACACACTACATTACACTACCGCTGCTACCCTGCACCCCTCTCCACACACACTACGCTACCGCTGCTACCCTGCACCCCTCTCCACACACACACTACAATACACTACCGCTGCTACCCTACACCCCTCTCCACACACACTACACTACATTACACTACCGCTGCTACCCTGCACCCCTCTCCACACAAACACTACACTACCGCTGCTACCCTGCAACCCTCTCCACAAACACACTACATTACACTACCGCTGTGCTACCCTGCACCCCTCTCCACACTCACTACACTACCGCTGCTACCCTGCACCCCTCTCCACACACACTACATTACACTACCGCTGCTACCCTGCACTCCTCTCCACACACACTACATTACACTACCGCTGCTACCCTGCACCCCTCTCCATACACACACTACACTACCGCTGCTACCCTGCACCCCCTCTCCACACACACACTACATTACACTACCGCTGCTACCCTGCACCCCTCTCCACACACACACTACGCTACCGCTGCTACCCTGCACCCCTCTCCACACACACACTACATTACACTACCGCTGCTACCCTACACCCCTCTCCACACACACACACTACATTACACTACCGCTGCTACCCTGCACCCCTCTCCATACACACACTATATTACACTACCGCTGCTACCTTGAACCCCTCTCCACACACACTACATTACACTACCGCTGCTACCCTGCACCCCTCTCCATACACACAGTACATTACACTACCGCTGCTACCCTGCACCCCTCTCCATACACACACTACACTACCGCTGCTACCCTGCACCCCCTCTCCACACACACACTACATTACACTACCGCTGCTACCCTACACCCCTCTCCACACACACTACATTACACTACCGCTGCTACCCTACACCCCTCTGCATACACACTACACTACCGCTGCTACCCTACACCCCTCTCCACACACACTACACTACCACTGCTACCCTGCACCCCCTCTCCACACACACTACACTACCACTGCTACCCTACACCCCTCTCCATACACACACTACACTACCGCTGCTACCCTGCACCCCCTCTCCACACACACACAAACACACACACACACATTACACTACCGCTGCTACCCTGCACCCCCTCTCCACACACACACACTACATTACACTACCGCTGCGACCCTGCACCCCTCTCCATACACACACTACATTACACTACCGCTGCTACCCTACACCCCTCTCCACACAAACACTACATTACACTACCGCTGCTACCCTGCACCCCTCTCCACACACACACACTACATTACACTACCACTGCTACCCTGCACCCCTCTCCACACAAACACTACACTATCGCTGCTACCCTGCACCCCTCTCCACACACACACTACATTACACTACCGCTGCTACCCTGCACCCCTCTCCACACAAACACTACACTATCGCTGCTACCCTGCACCCCTCTCCACACACACACTACATTACACTACCGCTGTGCTACCCTGCACCCCTCTCCACACACACTACACTACCGCTGCTACCCTGCACCCCTCTCCACACACACTACATTACTCTACCCCTGCTACCTTGCACTCCTCTCCACACACACACTACATTACACTACCGCTGCTACCCTGCACCCCTCTCCATACACACACTACACTACCGCTGCTACCCTGCACCCCCTCTCCACACACACACTACATTACACTACCGCTGCTACCCTGCACCCCTCTCCACACACACATTACACTACCGCTGCTACCCTGCACCCCTCTCCACACACACACTACATTACACTACCGCTGCTACCCTACTCCTCTCTCCACACACACAGTACACTACCGCTGCTACCCTGTACCCCTCTCCACACACACACACTACATTACACTACCGCTGCTACCCTGCACCCCTCTCCACACACACACTACATTACACTACCGCTGCTACCCTGCACCCCTCTCCACACACACAGTACACTACCGCTGCTACCCTGTACCCCTCTCCACACACACACTACATTACACTACCGCTGCTACCCTACTCCCCTCTCCACACACACACTACATTACACTACCGCTGCTACCTTGCACCCCTCTCCACACACACTACATTACACTACCGCTGCTACCCTGCACCCCTCTCCATACACACAGTACATTACACTACCGCTGCTACCCTGCACCCCTCTCCATACACACACTACACTACCGCTGCTACCCTGCACCCCTCTCCATACACACACTACATTACACTACCGCTGCTACCCTACACCCCTCTCCATACACACACTACACTACCGCTGCTACCCTGCACCCCCTCTCCACACACACACTACATTACACTACCGCTGCTACCCTGCACCCCTCTCCACACACACACTACGCTACCGCTGCTACCCTGCACCCCTCTCCACACACACACTACATTACACTACCGCTGCTACCCTACACCCCTCTCCACACACACACACTACATTACACTACCGCTGCTACTCTACTCCCCTCTCCACACACACACTACATTACACTACCGCTGCTACCTTGCACCCCTCTCCACACACACTACATTACACTACCGCTGCTACCCTGCACCCCTCTCCATACACACAGTACATTACACTACCGCTGCTACCCTGCACCCCTCTCCATACACACACTACACTACCGCTGCTACCCTGCACCCCTCTCCATACACACACTACATTACACTACCGCTGCTACCCTAAACCCCTCTCCAAACACACTACACTACCACTGCTACCCTGCACCCCCTCTCCATACACACTACACTACCGCTGCTACCCTACACCCCCTCTCCATACACCCTACACTACCGCTGCTACCCTACACCCCTCTCCACACACACTACACTACCACTGCTACCCTGCACCCCCTCTCCATACACACTACACTACCGCTGCTACCCTACACCCCTCTCCATACACACACTACATTACACTACCGCTGCTACCCTACACCCCTCTCCACACACACTACACTACCACTGCTACCCTGCACCCCTCTCCATACACACACTACCGCTGCTACCCTACACCCCTCTCCATACACACTATACTAACACTGCTACCCTGCACCCCTCTCCATACACACTACACTACCGCTGCTACCCTACACCCCCTCTCCATACACACTACACTACCGCTGCTACCCTACACCCCTCTCCACACACACTACACTACCACTGCTAGCCTGCACCCCCTCTCCACACACACTACACTACCACTGCTACCCTACACCCCTCTCCATACACACACTACATTACACTACCGCTGCTACCCTGCACCCCTCTCCATACACACACTACACTACCGCTGCTACCCTGCACCCCCTCTCCACACACACACACACATTGCACTACCGCTGCTACCCTGCACCCCCTCTCCACACACACACACACATTACACTACCGCTGCTACCCTGCACCACCTCTCCACACACACACACTACATTACACTACCGCTGCTACCCTGCACCCCTCTCCATACACACACTACCGCTGCTACCCTACACCCCTCTCCATACACACTACATTACACTACCGCTGCTACCCTACACCCCTCTCCATACACACACTACATTACACTACCACTGCTACCCTACACCCCTCTCCATACACACACTACATTACACTACCGCTGCTACCCTGCACCCCTCTCCATACACACACTACACTACCGCTGCTACCCTGCACCCCCTCTCCACACACACACACACACACACACACACACACAGTACACTACCGCTGCTACCCTGCACCCCTCTCCACACACACACTACATTACACTACCGCTGCTACCCTACACCCCTCTCCACACACGCACTACATTACACTACCGCTGCTACCCTGCACCCCTCTCCATAAACACACTACATTACACTATCGCTGCTACCCTGCACCCCTCTCCGTACACACACTACATTACACTACCGCTGCTGCCTTGCACCCCTCTCCACACACACTACATTACACTACCGCTGCTACCCTACACCCCTATCCACACACACTACACTACCACTGCTACCCTGCACCCCCTCTCCATACACACTACACTACCGCTGCTACCCTACACCCCCTCTCCATACACACTACACTACCGCTGCTACCCTACACCCCTCTCCACACACACTACACTACCACTGCTACCCTGCACCCCCTCTCCATACACACTACACTACCGCTGCTACCCTACACCCCTCTCCATACACACACTACATTACACTACCACTGCTACCCTACACCCCTCTCCACACACACTACACTACCACTGCTACCCTGCACCCCTCTCCATACACACTACACTACCGCTGCTACCCTACACCCCTCTCTACACACACACTACATTACACTACCGCTGCTACCCTGCACCCCTCTCCACACAAACACTACACTACCGCTGCTACCCTGCAACCCTCTCCACAAACACACTACATTACACTACCGCTGTGCTACCCTGCACCCCTCTCCACACACACTACACTACCGCTGCTACCCTGCACCCCTCTCCACACACACTACATTACACTACCGCTGCTACCCTGCACTCCTCTCCACACACACACTACATTACACTACCGCTGCTACCCTGCACCCCTCTCCATACACACACTACACTACCGCTGCTACCCTGCACCCCCTCTCCACACACACACTACATTACACTACCGCTGCTACCCTGCACCCCTCTCCACACACACTACGCTACCGCTGCTACCCTGCACCCCTCTCCACACACACACTACAATACACTACCGCTGCTACCCTACACCCCTCTCCACACACACTACACTACATTACACTACCGCTGCTACCCTGCACCCCTCTCCACACAAACACTACACTACCGCTGCTACCCTGCAACCCTCTCCACAAACACACTACATTACACTAC
This sequence comes from Pseudophryne corroboree, assembly GCF_028390025.1. Classification (NCBI taxonomy): domain Eukaryota; kingdom Metazoa; phylum Chordata; class Amphibia; order Anura; family Myobatrachidae; genus Pseudophryne; species Pseudophryne corroboree. The sequence continues at coordinate 55,009 of NW_026968234.1, read as the reverse complement.
CGCTGTGCTACCCTGCACCCCTCTCCACACTCACTACACTACCGCTGCTACCCTGCACCCCTCTCCACACACACTACATTACACTACCGCTGCTACCCTGCACTCCTCTCCACACACACTACATTACACTACCGCTGCTACCCTGCACCCCTCTCCATACACACACTACACTACCGCTGCTACCCTGCACCCCCTCTCCACACACACACTACATTACACTACCGCTGCTACCCTGCACCCCTCTCCACACACACACTACGCTACCGCTGCTACCCTGCACCCCTCTCCACACACACACTACATTACACTACCGCTGCTACCCTACACCCCTCTCCACACACACACACTACATTACACTACCGCTGCTACCCTGCACCCCTCTCCATACACACACTATATTACACTACCGCTGCTACCTTGAACCCCTCTCCACACACACTACATTACACTACTGCTGCTACCCTGCACCCCTCTCCATACACACAGTACATTACACTACCGCTGCTACCCTGCACCCCTCTCCATACACACACTACACTACCGCTGCTACCCTGCACCCCCTCTCCACACACACACTACATTACACTACCGCTGCTACCCTACACCCCTCTCCACACACACTACATTACACTACCGCTGCTACCCTACACCCCTCTGCATACACACTACACTACCGCTGCTACCCTACACCCCTCTCCACACACACTACACTACCACTGCTACCCTGCACCCCCTCTCCACACACACTACACTACCACTGCTACCCTACACCCCTCTCCATACACACACTACACTACCGCTGCTACCCTGCACCCCCTCTCCACACACACACAAACACACACACACACACATTACACTACCGCTGCTACCCTGCACCCCCTCTCCACACACACACACTACATTACACTACCGCTGCGACCCTGCACCCCTCTCCATACACACACTACATTACACTACCGCTGCTACCCTACACCCCTCTCCACACAAACACTACATTACACTACCGCTGCTACCCTGCACCCCTCTCCACACACACACACTACATTACACTACCGCTGCTACCCTGCACCCCTCTCCACACAAACACTACACTATCGCTGCTACCCTGCACCCCTCTCCACACACACACTACATTACACTACCGCTGCTACCCTGCACCCCTCTCCACACAAACACTACACTATCGCTGCTACCCTGCACCCCTCTCCACACACACACTACATTACACTACCGCTGTGCTACCCTGCACTCCTCTCCACACACACACTACATTACACTACCGCTGCTACCCTGCACCCCTCTCCATACACACACTACACTACCGCTGCTACCCTGCACCCCCTCTCCACACACACACTACATTACACTACCGCTGCTACCCTGCACCCCTCTCCACACACACTACGCTACCGCTGCTACCCTGCACCCCTCTCCACACACACACTACAATACACTACCGCTGCTACCCTACACCCCTCTCCACACACACTACACTACATTACACTACCGCTGCTACCCTGCACCCCTCTCCACACAAACACTACACTACCGCTGCTACCCTGCAACCCTCTCCACAAACACACTACATTACACTACCGCTGTGCTACCCTGCACCCCTCTCCACACTCACTACACTACCGCTGCTACCCTGCACCCCTCTCCACACACACTACATTACACTACCGCTGCTACCCTGCACTCCTCTCCACACACACTACATTACACTACCGCTGCTACCCTGCACCCCTCTCCATACACACACTACACTACCGCTGCTACCCTGCACCCCCTCTCCACACACACACTACATTACACTACCGCTGCTACCCTGCACCCCTCTCCACACACACACTACGCTACCGCTGCTACCCTGCACCCCTCTCCACACACACACTACATTACACTACCGCTGCTACCCTACACCCCTCTCCACACACACACACTACATTACACTACCGCTGCTACCCTGCACCCCTCTCCATACACACACTATATTACACTACCGCTGCTACCTTGAACCCCTCTCCACACACACTACATTACACTACCGCTGCTACCCTGCACCCCTCTCCATACACACAGTACATTACACTACCGCTGCTACCCTGCACCCCTCTCCATACACACACTACACTACCGCTGCTACCCTGCACCCCCTCTCCACACACACACTACATTACACTACCGCTGCTACCCTACACCCCTCTCCACACACACTACATTACACTACCGCTGCTACCCTACACCCCTCTGCATACACACTACACTACCGCTGCTACCCTACACCCCTCTCCACACACACTACACTACCACTGCTACCCTGCACCCCCTCTCCACACACACTACACTACCACTGCTACCCTACACCCCTCTCCATACACACACTACACTACCGCTGCTACCCTGCACCCCCTCTCCACACACACACAAACACACACACACACATTACACTACCGCTGCTACCCTGCACCCCCTCTCCACACACACACACTACATTACACTACCGCTGCGACCCTGCACCCCTCTCCATACACACACTACATTACACTACCGCTGCTACCCTACACCCCTCTCCACACAAACACTACATTACACTACCGCTGCTACCCTGCACCCCTCTCCACACACACACACTACATTACACTACCGCTGCTACCCTGCACCCCTCTCCACACAAACACTACACTATCGCTGCTACCCTGCACCCCTCTCCACACACACACTACATTACACTACCGCTGCTACCCTGCACCCCTCTCCACACAAACACTACACTATCGCTGCTACCCTGCACCCCTCTCCACACACACACTACATTACACTACCGCTGTGCTACCCTGCACCCCTCTCCACACACACTACACTACCGCTGCTACCCTGCACCCCTCTCCACACACACTACATTACTCTACCCCTGCTACCTTGCACTCCTCTCCACACACACACTACATTACACTACCGCTGCTACCCTGCACCCCTCTCCATACACACACTACACTACCGCTGCTACCCTGCACCCCCTCTCCACACACACACTACATTACACTACCGCTGCTACCCTGCACCCCTCTCCACACACACATTACACTACCGCTGCTACCCTGCACCCCTCTCCACACACACACTACATTACACTACCGCTGCTACCCTACTCCTCTCTCCACACACACAGTACACTACCGCTGCTACCCTGTACCCCTCTCCACACACACACACTACATTACACTACCGCTGCTACCCTGCACCCCTCTCCACACACACACTACATTACACTACCGCTGCTACCCTGCACCCCTCTCCACACACACAGTACACTACCGCTGCTACCCTGTACCCCTCTCCACACACACACTACATTACACTACCGCTGCTACCCTACTCCCCTCTCCACACACACACTACATTACACTACCGCTGCTACCTTGCACCCCTCTCCACACACACTACATTACACTACCGCTGCTACCCTGCACCCCTCTCCATACACACAGTACATTACACTACCGCTGCTACCCTGCACCCCTCTCCATACACACACTACACTACCGCTGCTACCCTGCACCCCTCTCCATACACACACTACATTACACTACCGCTGCTACCCTACACCCCTCTCCAAACACACTACACTACCACTGCTACCCTGCACCCCCTCTCCATACACACTACACTACCGCTGCTACCCTACACCCCCTCTCCATACACCCTACACTACCGCTGCTACCCTACACCCCTCTCCACACACACTACACTACCACTGCTACCCTGCACCCCCTCTCCATACACACTACACTACCGCTGCTACCCTACACCCCTCTCCATACACACACTACATTACACTACCGCTGCTACCCTACACCCCTCTCCACACACACTACACTACCACTGCTACCCTGCACCCCTCTCCATACACACACTACCGCTGCTACCCTACACCCCTCTCCATACACACTATACTAACACTGCTACCCTGCACCCCTCTCCATACACACTACACTACCGCTGCTACCCTACACCCCCTCTCCATACACACTACACTACCGCTGCTACCCTACACCCCTCTCCACACACACTACACTACCACTGCTAGCCTGCACCCCCTCTCCACACACACTACACTACCACTGCTACCCTACACCCCTCTCCATACACACACTACATTACACTACCGCTGCTACCCTGCACCCCTCTCCATACACACACTACACTACCGCTGCTACCCTGCACCCCCTCTCCACACACACACACACACACACACACACACACACACACATTGCACTACCGCTGCTACCCTGCACCCCCTCTCCACACACACACACACACACACACACACATTACACTACCGCTGCTACCCTGCACCCCTCTCCACACACACACTACATTACACTACCGCTGCGACCCTGCACCCCTCTCCATACACACACTACATTACACTACCGCTGCTACCCTGCACCCCTCTCCATACACACACTACACTACCGCTGCTACCCTGCACCCCCTCTCCACACACACACTACATTACACTACCGCTGCTACTCTACTCCCCTCTCCACACACACACTACATTACACTACCGCTGCTACTCTACTCCCCTCTCCACACACACACTACATTACACTACCGCTGCTACCTTGCACCCCTCTCCACACACACTACATTACACTACCGCTGCTACCCTGCACCCCTCTCCATACACACAGTACATTACACTACCGCTGCTACCCTGCACCCCTCTCCATACACACACTACACTACCGCTGCTACCCTGCACCCCCTCTCCACACACACACAAACACACACACACACACACATTACACTACCGCTGCTACCCTGTACCCCCTCTCCACACACACACACTACATTACACTACCGCTGCGACCCTGCACCCCTCTCCATACACACACTACATTACACTACCGCTGCTACCCTGCACCCCTCTCCATACACACTCGCTGCTACCCTACACCCCCTCTCCATACACCCTACACTGCCGCTGCTACCCTACACCCCTCTCCACACACACTACACTACCACTGCTACCCTGCACCCCCTCTCCATACACACTACACTACCGCTGCTACCCTACACCCCTCTCCATACACACACTACATTACACTACCGCTGCTACCCTACACCCCTCTCCACACACACTACACTACCACTGCTACCCTGCACCCCTCTCCATACACACACTACCGCTGCTACCCTACACCCCTCTCCATACACACTATACTAACACTGCTACCCTGCACCCCTCTCCATACACACTACACTACCGCTGCTACCCTACACCCCCTCTCCATACACACTACACTACCGCTGCTACCCTACACCCCTCTCCACACACACTACACTACCACTGCTAGCCTGCACCCCCTCTCCACACACACTACACTACCACTGCTACCCTGCACCCCTCTCCATACACACACTACATTACACTACCGCTGCTACCCTGCACCCCTCTCCATACACACACTACACTACCGCTGCTACCCTGCACCCCCTCTCCACACACACACACACACACACACACACACACATTGCACTATCGCTGCTACCCTGCACCCCCTCTCCACACACACACACACACACATTACACTACCGCTGCTACCCTACACCCCTCTCCATACACACACTATATTACACTACCGCTGCTACCCTGCACCCCTCTCCATACACACACTACACTACCGCTGCTACCCTGCACCCCCTCTCCACACACACACACACACACACACACACACACATTGCACTACCGCTGCTACCCTGCACCCCCTCTCCACACACACACACACACACACACACATTACACTACCGCTGCTACCCTGCACCCCTCTCCACACACACACACACTACATTACACTACCGCTGCGACCCTGCACCCCTCTCCATACACACACTACATTACACTACCGCTGCTACCCTGCACCCCTCTCCATACACACACTACACTACCGCTGCTACCCTGCACCCCCTCTCCACACACACACACACTACATTACACTACCGCTGCTACTCTACTCCCCTCTCCACACACACACTACATTACACTACCGCTGCTACCTTGCATCCCTCTCCACACACACTACATTACACTACCGCTGCTACCCTGCACCCCTCTCCATACACACAGTACATTACACTACCGCTGCGACCCTGCACCCCTCTCCATACACACACTACATTACACTACCGCTGCTACCCTGCACCCCTCTCCATACACACACTACACTACCGCTGCTACCCTGCATCCCCTCTCCACACACACACAAACACACACACACACATTACACTACCGCTGCTACCCTGCACCCCCTCTCCACACACACACACTACATTACACTACCGCTGCGACCCTGCACCCCTCTCCATACACACACTACATTACACTACCGCTGCTACCCTGCACCCCTCTCCATACACACTCGCTGCTACCCTACACCCCCTCTCCATACACCCTACACTGCCGCTGCTACCCTACACCCCTCTCCACACACACTACACTACCACTGCTACCCTGCACCCCCTCTCCATACACACTACACTACCGCTGCTACCCTACACCCCTCTCCATACACACACTACATTACACTACCGCTGCTACCCTACACCCCTCTCCACACACACTACACTACCACTGCTACCCTGCACCCCTCTCCATACACACACTACCGCTGCTACCCTACACCCCTCTCCATACACACTATACTAACACTGCTACCCTGCACCCCTCTCCATACACACTACACTACCGCTGCTACCCTACACCCCCTCTACATACACACTACACTACCGCTGCTACCCTACACCCCTCTCCACACACACTACACTACCACTGCTAGCCTGCACCCCCTCTCCACACACACTACACTACCACTGCTACCCTACACCCCTCTCCATACACACACTACATTACACTACCGCTGCTACCCTGCACCCCTCTCCATACACACACTACACTACCGCTGCTACCCTGCACCCCTCTCCGCACACACACTACATTACACTACCGCTGCTACCCTGCACCCCTCTCCACACAAACACTACACTACCGCTGCTACCCTGCAACCCTCTCCACACACACACTACATTACACTACCGCTGCTACCCTGCACCCCTCTCTACACACACACTACATTACACTACCGCTGCTACCCTGCACCCCTCTCCACACAAACACTACACTACCGCTGCTACCCTGCAACCCTCTCCACACACACACTACATTACACTACCGCTGTGCTACCCTGCACCCCTCTCCACACACACTACACTACCGCTGCTACCCTGCACCCCTCTCCACACACACTACATTACACTACAGCTGCTACCCTGCACTCCTCTCCACACACACACTACATTACACTACCGCTGCTACCCTGCACCCCTCTCCTTACACACACTACACTACCGCTGCTACCCTGCACCCCCTCTCCACACACACACTACATTACACTACCGCTGCTACCCTGCACCATACTTGCCTACCTGACCCTCTCCATGAGGGAGAAAATGCTCTGTTCCTGGACTTTCCTGGTAATGTATGATTGCCATCACCTGTGGTGAGCTAGTTAATTGATAAGAAAGGTGTTTCACCACAGGTGATGGCAATCATACATTACCAGGAAAGTCCAGGAACAGATCATTTTCTCCCTCATGGAGAGGGTCAGGTAGGCAAGTATGCCCTGCACCCCTCTCCACACACACACACACCACACTACCGCTGCTACCCTGCACCCCTCTCCACACACACACTACATTACACTACCGCTGCTACCCTACACCCCTCTCCACACACACACTACATTACACTACCGATGCTACCCTGCACCCCTCTCCATACACACACTACATTACACTACCGCTGCTACCTTGCACCCCTCTCCACACACACTACATTACACTACCGCTGCTACCCTGCACCCCTCTCCATACACACAGTAAATTACACTACCGCTGCTACCCTGCACCCCTCTCCATACACACACTACACTACCGCTGCTACCCTGCACCCCTCTCCACACACACACTACACTACACTACCGCTGCTACCCTACACCCCTCTCCATACACACTACACTACCGCTGCTACCCTACACCCCTCTCCATACACACTACACTACCGCTGCTACTTTACACCCCTCTCCACACACACTACACTACCACTGCTACCCTGCACCCCCTCTCCACACACACTGCACTACCAATGCTACCCTACACCCCTCTCCATACACACACTACATTACACTACCGCTGCTACCCTGCACCCCTCTCCATACACACACTACATTACACTACCGCTGCTACCCTACACCCCTCTCCACACACACACACACACACACATTACACTACCGCTGCTACCCTGCACCCCCTCTCCACACACACACACACACACACACACACACACACACACACACACACACACATTACACTACCGCTGCTACCCTGCACCCCCTCTCCACACACACACACTACATTACACTACAGCTGCGACCCTGCACCCCTCTCCATACACACACAACATTACACTACCGGTGCTACCCTACACCCCTCTCCACAAAAACACTACATTACACTACCGCTGCTACCCTGCACCCCTCTCCATACACACACTACACTACCGCTGCTACCCTACACCCCTCTCCACACACACACTACATTACACTACCGCTGCTACCCTGCACCCCTCTCCACACAAACACTACACTACCACTGCTACCCTGCACCCCTCTCCACACACACTACATTACACTACCGCTGCTACCCTACACCCCTCTCCACACACGCACTACATTACACTACCGCTGTGCTACCCTGCACCCATCTCCACACATACTACACTACCGCTGCTACCCTGCACCCCTCTACACACACACACACTACACTACCGCTGCTACCCTGCACCCCTCTCCACACACACTACACTACCGCTGCTACCCTGCACCCCTCTCCACACACACTACATTACACTACCGCTGCTACCCTGCACTGCTCTCCACACACACACTACATTACACTACCGCTGCTACCCTGCACCCCTCTCCATACATACACACACTACACTACCGCTGCTACCCTGCACCCCCTCTCCACACACACACTACATTACACTACCGCTGCTACCCTGCACCCCTCTCCACACACACACTACATTAAACTACCGCTGCTACCCTACACCCCTCTCCACACACACACACTACATTACACTACCGCTGCTACCCTGCACCCCTCTCCATACACACACTACATTACACTACCGCTGCTACCTTGCACCCCTCTCCACACACACTACATTACACTACCGCTGCTACCCTGCACCCCTCTCCATACACACACTACCGCTGCTACCCTGCACCCCTCTCCATACACACACTACATTACACTACCGCTGCTACCCTACACCCCTCTCCATACACACTACACTACCGCTGCTACCCTACACCCCTCTCCACACACACTACACTACCACTGCTACCCTGCACCCCCTCTCCACACACACTACACTACCACTGCTACCCTACACCCCTCTCCATACACACACTACATTACACTACCGCTGCTACCCTGCACCCCTCTCCATACACACACTACACTACCGCTGCTACCCTGCACCCCCTCTCCACACACACACACACACACACACACACACACACACACACACACACACACACACACACACATTACACTACCGCTGCTACCCTGCACCCCCTCTCCACACACACACACACACTACATTACACTACCGCTGCTACCCTACACCCCTCTCCACACAAACACTACATTACACTACCGCTGCTACCCTGCACCCCTCTCCATACACACACTACACTACCGCTGCTACCCTGCACCCCTCTCCACACACACACTACATTACACTACCGCTGCTACCCTGCATCCCTCTCCACACAAACACTACACTATCGCTGCTACCCTGCACCCCTCTCATCACACACACTACATTACACTACCGCTGTGCTACCCTGCACCCCTCTCCACACTCACTACACTACCGCTGCTACCCTGCACCCCTCTCCACACACACACACACTACATTACACTACCGCTGCTACCCTACACCCCTCTCCATACACATACTACACTACCGCTGCTACCCTGCACCCCCTCTCCACACACACACTACATTACACTACCGCTGCTACCCTGCACCCCTCTCCATACACACACTACACTACCGCTGCTACCCTGCACCCCCTCTTCACACACACACTACATTACACTACCGCTGCTACCCTACACCCCTCTCCATACACATACTACATTACACTACCGCTGCTACCCTGCACCCCTCTCCATACACACCCTACACTACCGCTGCTACCCTGCACCCCTCTCCACACACACACTACGCTACCGCTGCTACCCTGCACCCCTCTCCACACACACACTACATTACACTACCGCTGCTACCCTGCACCCCCTCTCCATACACACACTACACTACCGCTGCTACCCTGCACCACTCTCCACACACACACTACACTACCGCTGCTACCCTACACCCCTCTCCACACACACAGTACATTACACAACCGCTGCTACCCTACATCCCTCTCCACACACACACTACATTACACTACCGCTGCTACCTTGCACCCCTCTCCACACACATTACACTACCGCTGCTACCCCTCTCCATACACACTACACTACCGCTGCTACCCTACACCCCTCTCCATACACACACACTACATTAGACTACCGCTGCTACCCTGCACCCCTCTCCATACACACACTACATTACACTACCGCTGCTACCCTGCACCCCTCTCCATACACACACTACATTACACTACCGCTGCTACCCTGCACCCCTCTCCATACACACAATACATTACACTACCGCTGCTACCCTGCACCCCTCTCCATACACACACTACATTACACTACCACTGCTACCCTACACCCCTCTCCATACAGACACTACATTACACTACCGCTGCTACCCTGCACCCCTCTCCATACACACAGTACATTACACTACCGCTGCTACCCTGCACCCCGTCTCCACACACACACACTACATTACACTACCGCTGCTACCCTACACCCCTCTCCACACACACACTACATTACACTACCGCTGCTACCCTACACCCCTCTCCACACACACTACATTACACTACCGCTGCTACCCTGCACCCCTCTCCATACACACAGTACATTACACTACCGCTGCTACCCTGCACCCCGTCTCCACACACACACACTACATTACACTACAGCTGCGACCCTGCACCCCTCTCCATACACACAGACAGTACACTACCGCTGCTACCCTGTACCCCTCTCCACACACACACTACATTACACTACCGCTGCTACCCTGCACCCCTCTCCATACACACAGTAAATTACACTACCGCTGCTACCCTGCACCCCTCTCCATACACACACTACACTACCGCTGCTACCCTGCACCCCTCTCCACACACACACTACACTACACTACCGCTGCTACCCTACACCCCTCTCCATACACACTACACTACCGCTGCTACCCTACACCCCTCTCCATACACACTACACTACCGCTGCTACTTTACACCCCTCTCCACACACACTACACTACCACTGCTACCCTGCACCCTCTCTCCACACACACTGCACTACCAATGCTACCCTACACCCCTCTCCATACACACACTACATTACACTACCGCTGCTACCCTGCACCCCTCTCCATACACACACTACATTACACTACCGCTGCTACCCTACACCCCTCTCCACACACACACACACACACACACACACACACATTACACTACCGCTGCTACCCTGCACCCCCTCTCCACACACACACACTACATTACACTACAGCTGCGACCCTGCACCCCTCTCCATACACACACTACATTACACTACCGGTGCTACCCTACACCCCTCTCCACAAAAACACTACATTACACTACCGCTGCTACCCTGCACCCCTCTCCATACACACACTACACTACCGCTGCTACCCTACACCCCTCTCCACACACACACTACATTACACTACCGCTGCTACCCTGCACCCCTCTCCACACAAACACTACACTACCACTGCTACCCTGCACCCCTCTCCACACACACTACATTACACTACCGCTGTGCTACCCTGCACCCATCTCCACACATACTACACTACCGCTGCTACCCTGCACCCCTCTACACACACACACACTACACTACCGCTGCTACCCTGCACCCCTCTCCACACACACTACACTACCGCTGCTACCCTGCACCCCTCTCCACACACACTACATTACACTACCGCTGCTACCCTGCACTGCTCTCCACACACACACTACATTACACTACCGCTGCTACCCTGCACCCCTCTCCATACATACACACACTACACTACCGCTGCTACCCTGCACCCCCTCTCCACACACACACTACATTACACTACCGCTGCTACCCTGCACCCCTCTCCACACACACACTACATTAAACTACCGCTGCTACCCTACACCCCTCTCCACACACACACACTACATTACACTACCGCTGCTACCCTGCACCCCTCTCCATACACACACTACATTACACTACCGCTGCTACCTTGCACCCCTCTCCACACACACTACATTACACTACCGCTGCTACCCTGCACCCCTCTCCATACACACACTACCGCTGCTACCCTGCACCCCTCTCCATACACACACTACATTACACTACCGCTGCTACCCTACACCCCTCTCCATACACACTACACTACCGCTGCTACCCTACACCCCTCTCCACACACACTACACTACCACTGCTACCCTGCACCCCCTCTCCACACACAGTACACTACCACTGCTACCCTACACCCCTCTCCATACACACACTACATTACACTACCGCTGCTACCCTGCACCCCTCTCCATACACACACTACACTACCGCTGCTACCCTGCACCCCCTCTCCACACACACACACACACACACACACACACACACATTACACTACCGCTGCTACCCTGCACCCCCTCTCCACACACACACACACACTACATTACACTACCGCTGCTACCCTACACCCCTCTCCACACAAACACTACATTACACTACCGCTGCTACCCTGCACCCCTCTCCATACACACACTACACTACCGCTGCTACCCTGCACCCCTCTCCACACACACACTACATTACACTACCGCTGCTACCCTGCACCCCTCTCCACACAAACACTACACTATCGCTGCTACCCTGCACCCCTCTCATCACACACACTACATTACACTACCGCTGTGCTACCCTGCACCCCTCTCCACACTCACTACACTACCGCTGCTACCCTGCACCCCTCTCCACACACACACACACTACATTACACTACCGCTGCTACCCTACACCCCTCTCCATACACATACTACACTACCGCTGCTACCCTGCACCCCCTCTCCACACACACACTACATTACACTACCGCTGCTACCCTGCACCCCTCTCCATACACACACTACACTACCGCTGCTACCCTGCACCCCCTCTTCACACACACACTACATTACACTACCGCTGCTACCCTACACCCCTCTCCATACACATACTACATTACACTACCGCTGCTACCCTGCACCCCTCTCCATACACACCCTACACTACCGCTGCTACCCTGCACCCCTCTCCACACACACACTACGCTACCGCTGCTACCCTGCACCCCTCTCCACACACACACTACATTACACTACCGCTGCTACCCTGCACCCCCTCTCCATACACACACTACACTACCGCTGCTACCCTGCACCACTCTCCACACACACACTACACTACCGCTGCTACCCTACACCCCTCTCCACACACACAGTACATTACACAACCGCTGCTACCCTACATCCCTCTCCACACACACACTACATTACACTACCGCTGCTACCTTGCACCCCTCTCCACACACATTACACTACCGCTGCTACCCCTCTCCATACACACTACACTACCGCTGCTACCCTACACCCCTCTCCATACACACACACTACATTAGACTACCGCTGCTACCCTGCACCCCTCTCCATACACACACTACATTACACTACCGCTGCTACCCTGCACCCCTCTCCATACACACACTACATTACACTACCGCTGCTACCCTGCACCCCTCTCCATACACACAATACATTACACTACCGCTGCTACCCTGCACCCCTCTCCATACACACACTACATTACACTACCACTGCTACCCTACACCCCTCTCCATACAGACACTACATTACACTACCGCTGCTACCCTGCACCCCTCTCCATACACACAGTACATTACACTACCGCTGCTACCCTGCACCCCGTCTCCACACACACACACTACATTACACTACCGCTGCTACCCTACACCCCTCTCCACACACACACTACATTACACTACCGCTGCTACCCTACACCCCTCTCCACACACACTACATTACACTACCGCTGCTACCCTGCACCCCTCTCCATACACACAGTACATTACACTACCGCTGCTACCCTGCACCCCGTCTCCACACACACACACTACATTACACTACAGCTGCGACCCTGCACCCCTCTCCATACACACAGACAGTACACTACCGCTGCTACCCTGTACCCCTCTCCACACACACACTACATTACACTACCGCTGCTACCCTACACCCCTCTCCACACACACACTACATTACACTACCGCTGCTACCTTGCACCCCTCTCCACACACACTACATTACACTACTGCTGCTACCCTGCACCCCTCTCCATACACACAGTACATTACACTACCGCTGCTACCCTGCACCCCGTCTCCACACACACACACTACATTACATTACCGCTGCTACCCTACACCCCTCTCCACACACACACTACATTACACTACCGCTGCTACCTTGCACCCCTCTCCACACACACTACATTACACTACCGCTGCAACCCTGCACCCCTCTCCACACACACTACATTACACTACCGCTGCGACCCTGCACCCCTCTCCATACACACACTACATTACACTACCGCTGCTACCCTACACCCCTCTCCACACAAACACTACATTACACTACCGCTGCTACCCTGTACCCCTCTCCATACACACACTACACTACCGCTGCTACCCTGCACCCCTCTCCACACACACACTACATTACACTACCGCTACTACCCTGCACCCCTCTCCACACAAACACTACACTACCGCTGCTACCCTGCAACCCTCTCCACACACGCACTACATTACACTACCGCTGTGCTACCCTGCACCCCTCTCCACACACACTACACTACCGCTGCTACCCTGCACCCCTCTCCACACACACTACATTACACTACCGCTGCTACCCTGCACTCCTCTCCACACACACACTACATTACACTACCGCTGCTACCCTGCACCCCTCTCCATACACACACTACACTACCGCTGCTACCCTGCACCCCCTCTCCACACACACTACATTACACTACCGCTGCTACCCTGCACCCCTCTCCACACACACTACACTACCGCTGCTACCCTGCACCCCTCTCCACATACACTCTACATTACACTACCGCTGCTACCCTACACCCCTCTCCACACACACTACACTACCGCTGCTACCCTGCACCCCTCTCCATACACACACCACATTACACTACCGCTGCTACACTGCACCCCTCTCCATACACACACCACATTACACTACCGCTGCTACCCTGCACCCCTATCCATACACACTACACTACCGCTGCTACCCTGCACCCCTCTACACACACACACACACACACACACTACACTACCGCTGCTACCCTGCACCCCTCTCCACACACACTACACTACCGCTGCTACCCTGCACCCCTCTCCACACACACTACATTACACTACCGCTGCTACCCTGCACTCCTCTCCACACACACACTACATTACACTACCGCTGCTACCCTACACCCCTCTCCACACACACACTACATTACACTACCGCTGCTACCTTGCACCCCTCTCCACACACACTACATTACATAACCGCTGCTACCCTGCAACCCTCTCCACACACACACTACATTACACTACCGCTGTGCTACCCTGCACCCCTCTCCACACACACTACACTACCGCTGCTACCCTGCACCGCTCTCCACACACACTACATTACACTACTGCTGCTACCCTGCACTCCTCTCCACACACACACTACTGCTGCTACCCTGCACCCCTCTCCATACACACACTACACTACCGCTGCTACCCTGCACCCCTCTCCACACACACACTACATTACACTACCGCTGCTACCCTGCACCCCTCTCCACACAAACACTACACTACCGCTGCTACCCTGCAACCCTCTCCACAAACACACTACATTACACTACCGCTGTGCTACCCTGCACCCCTCTCCACACACACTACACTACCGCTGCTACCCTGCACCCCTCTACACACACACACACTACATTACCGTTGCTACCCTGCACCCCTCTCCACACACACTACACTACCGCTGCTACCCTGCACCCCTCTACACACACACTACACTACCGCTGCTACCCTGCACCCCTCTCCACACACACACACTACACTACCGCTGCTACCCTGCACCCCTCTCCACACACACTACATTACACTACCGCTGCTACCCTGCACTCCTCTCCACACACACACTACATTACACTACCGCTGCTACCCTGCACCCCTCTCCATACACACACTACCGCTGCTACCCTGCACCCCCTCTCCACACACACACTACATTACACTACCGCTGCTACCCTGCACCCCTCTCCACACACACACTACGCTACCGCTGCTACCCTGCACCCCTCTCCATACACACACTACATTACACTACCGCTGCTACCCTACACCCCTCTCCACACAAACACTACATTACACTACCGCTGCTACCTTGCACCCCTCTCCATACACACTACATTACACTACCGCTGCTACCCTGCACCCCTCTCCATACACACACTACCGCTGCTACCCTGCACCCCTCTCCATACACACACTACATTACACTACCGCTGCTACCCTACACCCCTCTCCATACACACTACACTACCGCTGCTACCCTACACCCCTCTCCACACACACTACACTACCACTGCTACCCTGCACCCCCTCTCCACACACACTACACTACCGCTGCTACCCTGCACCCCTCTCCATACACACACTACACTAGCGCTGCTACCCTGCACCCACTCTCCATACACACACTACATTACACTACCGCTGCTACCCTACACCCCTCTCCACTCAAACACTACATTACACTACCGCTGCTACCCTGCACCCCTCTCCATACACACACTACACTACCGCTGCTACCCTGCACCCCTCTCCACACACACACTACATTACACTACCGCTGCTACCCTGCACCCCTCTCCACACAAACACTACACTATCGCTGCTACCCTGCACCCCTCTCCACACACACACTACATTACACTACCGCTGTGCTACCCTGCACCCCTCTCCACACACACTACACTACCGCTGCTACCCTGCACCCCTCTCCACACACACTACATTACTCTACCCCTACAACCTTGCACTCCTCTCCACACACACACTACATTACACTACCGCTGCTACCCTGCACCCCTCTCCATACACACACTACACTACCGCTGCTACCCTGCACCCCCTCTCCACACACACACTACATTACACTACCGCTGCTACCCTGCACCCCTCTCCACACACAGACAGTACACTACCGCTGCTACCCTGTACCCCTCTCCACACACACACTACATTACACTACCGCTGCTACCCTACACCCCTCTCCACACACACACTACATTACACTACCGCTGCTACCTTGCACCCCTCTCCAGACACACATTACACTACCGCTGCTACCCTGCACCCCTCTCCATACACACAGTACATTACACTACCGCTGCTACCCTGCACCCCGTCTCCACACACACACACTACATTACACTACCGCTGCTACCCTACACCCCTCTCCACACACAAACTACATTACACTACCGCTGCTACCTTGCACCCCTCTCCACACACACACACTACACTACCGCTGCTACCCTGCACCCCTCTCCACACACACTACACTACCGCTGCTACCCTGCACCCCTCTACACACACACTACACTACCGCTGCTACCCTGCACCCCTCTCCACACACACACACTACACTACCGCTGCTACCCTGCACCCCTCTCCACACACACTACATTACACTACCGCTGCTACCCTGCACTCCTCTCCACACACACACTACATTACACTACCGCTGCTACCCTGCACCCCTCTCCATACACACACTACCGCTGCTACCCTGCACCCCCTCTCCACACACACACTACATTACACTACCGCTGCTACCCTGCACCCCTCTCCACACACACACTACGCTACCGCTGCTACCCTGCACCCCTCTCCATACACACACTACATTACACTACCGCTGCTACCCTACACCCCTCTCCACACAAACACTACATTACACTACCGCTGCTACCTTGCACCCCTCTCCATACACACTACATTACACTACCGCTGCTACCCTGCACCCCTCTCCATACACACACTACCGCTGCTACCCTGCACCCCTCTCCATACACACACTACATTACACTACCGCTGCTACCCTACACCCCTCTCCATACACACTACACTACCGCTGCTACCCTACACCCCTCTCCACACACACTACACTACCACTGCTACCCTGCACCCCCTCTCCACACACACTACACTACCGCTGCTACCCTGCACCCCTCTCCATACACACACTACACTACCGCTGCTACCCTGCACCCCCTCTCCACACACACACACACACACACACACACACACACACGCACACACATTACACTACCGCTGCTACCCTGCACCCCCTTTCCACACACACACACTACATTACACTACCGCTGCGACCCTGCACCCTTCTCCATACACACACTACATTACACTACCGCTGCTACCCTACACCCCTCTCCACACAAACACTACATTACACTACCGCTGCTACCCTGCACCCCTCTCCATACACACACTACACTACCGCTGCTACCCTGCACCCCTCTCCACACACACACTACATTACACTACCGCTGCTACCCTGCACCCCTCTCCACACAAACACTACACTATCGCTGCTACCCTGCACCCCTCTCCACACACACACTACATTACACTACCGCTGTGCTACCCTGCACCCCTCTCCACACACACTACACTACCGCTGCTACCCTGCACCCCTCTCCACACACACTACATTACTCTACCCCTGCTACCTTGCACTCCTCTCCACACACGCACTACATTACACTACCGCTGCTACCCTGCACCCCTCTCCATACACACACTACACTACCGCTGCTACCCTGCACCCCCTCTCCACACACACACTACATTACACTACCGCTGCTACCCTGCACCCCTCTCCACACACAGACAGTACACTACCGCTGCTACCCTGTACCCCTCTCCATACACACACTACATTACACTACCGCTGCTACCCTGCACCCCTCTCCATACACACACTACATTACACTACCGCTGCTACCCTGCACCCCTCTCCATAAACACACTACATTACACTACCGCTGCTACCCTGCACCCCTCTCCATACACACACTACACTACCGCTGCTACCCTGCACCCCCTCTCCACACACACACTACATTACACTACCGCTGCTACCCTGCACCACTCTCCACACACAGACAGTACACTACCGCTGCTACCCTGTACCCCTCTCCACACACACACTACATTACACTACCGCTGCTACCCTACACCCCTCTCCACACACACACTACATTACACTACCGCTGCTACCTTGCACCCCTCTCCACACACACTACATTACACTACCGCTGCTGCCCTGCACCCCTCTCCATACACACAGTACATTACACTACCGCTGCTACCCTGCACCCCGTCTCCAAACACACACACTACATTACACTACCGCTGCTACCCTACACCCCTCTCCACACACAAACTAAATTACACTACCGCTGCTACCTTGCACCCCTCTCCACACACACTACATTACACTACCGCTGCTACCCTGCACCCCTCTCCATACACACAGTACATTACACTACCGCTGCTACCCTGCACCCCGTCTCCACACACACTACATTACACTACCGCTGCGACCCTGCACCCCTCTCCATACACACACTACATTACACTACCGCTGCTACCCTACACCCCTCTCCACACAAACACTACATTACACTACCGCTGCTACCCTGCACCCCTCTCCATACACATACTACACTACCGCTGCTACCCTGCACCCCTCTCCACACACACACTACACTACCGCTGCTACCCTGCAACCCTCTCCACACACACACTACATTACACTACCGCTGTGCTACCCTGCACCCCTCTCCACACACACTACACTACCGCTGCTACCCTGCACCCCTCTCCACACACACTACATTACACTACCGCTGCTACCCTGCACTCCTCTCCACACACACACTACATTACACTACCGCTGCTACCCTGCACCCCTCTCCATACACACACTACACTACCGCTGCTACCCTGCACCCCCTCTCCACACACACTACATTACACTACCGCTGCTACCCTACACCCCTCTCCATACACACTACACTACCGCTGCTACCCTACACCCCTCTCCACACACACTACACTACCACTGCTACCCTGCACCCCCTCTCCACACACACTACACTACCGCTGCTACCCTGCACCCCTCTCCATACACACACTACACTACCGCTGCTACCCTGCACCCCCTCTCCACACACACACACACACGCACACACATTACACTACCGCTGCTACCCTGCACCCCCTTTCCACACACACACACTACATTACACTACCGCTGCGACCCTGCACCCCTCTCCATACACACACTACATTACACTACCGCTGCTACCCTACACCCCTCTCCACACAAACACTACATTACACTACCGCTGCTACCCTGCACCCCTCTCCATACACACACTACACTACCGCTGCTACCCTGCACCCCTCTCCACACACACACTACATTACACTACCGCTGCTACCCTGCACCCCTCTCCACACAAACACTACACTATCGCTGCTACCCTGCACCCCTCTCCACACACACACTACATTACACTACCGCTGTGCTACCCTGCACCCCTCTCCACACACACTACACTACCGCTGCTACCCTGCACCCCTCTCCACACACACTACATTACTCTACCCCTGCTACCTTGCACTCCTCTCCACACACGCACTACATTACACTACCGCTGCTACCCTGCACCCCTCTCCATACACACACTACACTACCGCTGCTACCCTGCACCCCCTCTCCACACACACACTACATTACACTAGCGCTGCTACCCTGCACCCCTCTCCACACACAGACAGTACACTACCGCTGCTACCCTGTACCCCTCTCCATACACACACTACATTACACTACCGCTGCTACCCTGCACCCCTCTCCATACACACACTACATTACACTACCGCTGCTACCCTGCACCCCTCTCCATAATCACACTACATTACACTACCGCTGCTATTCTGCACCCCTCTCCATACACACACTACACTACCGCTGCTACCCTGCACCACTCTCCACACACAGACAGTACACTACCGCTGCTACCCTGTACCCCTCTCCACACACACACTACATTACACTACCGTTGCTACCCTACACCCCTCTCCACACACACACTACATTACACTACCGCTGCTACCTTGCACCCCTCTCCACACACACTACATTACACTACCGCTGCTACCCTGCACCCAGCTCCATACACACAGTACATTACACTACCGCTGCTACCCTGCACCCCGTCTCCACACACACACACTACATTACACTACCGCTGCTACCCTACACCCCTCTCCACACACAAACTAAATTACACTACCGCTGCTACCTTGCACCCCTCTCCACACACACTACATTACACTACCGCTGCTACCCTGCACCCCTCTCCATACACACAGTACATTACACTACCGCTGCTACCCTGCACCCCGTCTCCACACACACTACATTACACTACCGCTGCGACCCTGCACCCCTCTCCATACACACACTACATTACACTACCGCTGCTACCCTACACCCCTCTCCACACAAACACTACATTACACTACCGCTGCTACCCTGCACCCCTCTCCATACACATACTACACTACCGCTGCTACCCTGCATCCCTCTCCACACACACACTACACTACCGCTGCTACCCTGCAACCCTCTCCACACACACACTACATTACACTACCGCTGTGCTACCCTGCACCCCTCTCCACACACACTACACTACCGCTGCTACCCTGCACCCCTCTCCACACACACTACATTACACTACCGCTGCTACCCTGCACTCCTCTCCACACACACACTACATTACACTACCGCTGCTACCCTGCACCCCTCTCCATACACACACTACACTACCGCTGCTACCCTGCACCCCCTCTCCACACACACTACATTACACTACCGCTGCTACCCTGCACCCCTCTCCACACACACTACACTACCGCTGCTACCCTGCACCCCTCTCCACACACACACTACATTACACTACCGCTGCTACCCTACACCCCTCTCCACACACACACTACATTACACTACCGCTGCTACCCTGCACCCCTCTCCATACACACACCACATTACACTACCGATGCTACCCTGCACCCCTCTCCATACACACACTACATTACACTACCGCTGCTACCTTGCACCCCTCTCCACACACACTACATTACACTACCGCTGCTACCCTGCACCCCTCTCCATACACACAGTACATTACACTACCGCTGCTACCCTGCACCCCTCTCCATACACACACTACACTACACTACCGCTGCTACCCTGCACCCCCTCTCCACACACACTACACTACCGTTGCTACCCTTTAACCCCCTCTCCATACACACTACACTACTGCTGCTACCATACACCCCTCTCCACACACACTACACTACCACTGCTACCCTGCACCCCATCTCCATACATACTACACTACCGTTGCTACCCTTTAACCCCCTCTCCACACACACTACACTACAACTACTACCCTACACCCCTCTCCATACACACACACACACATTACACTACCGCTGCTACCCTATACCCCTCTCCATACACACACTACATTACACTACCGCTGACCCCTATCCATACACATACTACACTACCACCGCTACCCTCTCCATACTCACACTACACTCCCGCTGCTACCCTACACACCTCTCCATACACACACTACATTACACCACCGCTGCTACCCTACACCCCTCTCCATACACACACTACATTACACTACCGCTGCTACCCTGCACCCCTCTCCATACTCACACTACACTACCGCTGCTACCCTACACACCTCTCCATACACACACTACATTACACTACCGCTGCTACCCTACACCCCTCTCCATACACACACTACATTACACTACCGCTGCTACCCTGCACCCCTCTCCATACACACACTACACTACCGCTGCTGCCCTGCACCCCTCTCTGTACACACACTACATTACACTACCGCTGCTACCCTGCACCCCTCTCCATACACACACTACACTACCGCTGCTACCCTACACCCCTTCTCCATACACACTACACTACCGCTGCTACCCTACACCCCTCTCCACACACACTACACTACCACTGCTACCCTGCACCCCCTCTCCACACACACTACACTACCACTGCTACCCTGCACCCCTCTCCATACACACTACGCTACCGCTGCTACCCTACACCCCTCTCCATACACACACTACACTACCGCTGCTACCCTGCACTCCTCTCCATACACACACACTACATTACACTACCACTGCTACCCTGCACCCCTCTCCATACACACACTACACTACCGCTGCTACCCTGCACCCCCTCTCCACACACACACTACATTACACTACCGCTGCTACCCTGCACCCCTCTCCACACACAGACAGTACACTACCGCTGCTACCCTGTACCCCTCTCCATACACACACTACATTACACTACCGCTGCTACCCTGCACCCCTCTCCACTCACACACTACATTACACTACCGCTGCTACCCTGCACCCCTCTCCACACACACTACACTACCACTGCTACCCTGCACCCCTCTCCATACACACTACATTACACTACCGCTGCTACCCTGCACCCCCTCTCTACACACACTACATTACACTACTGCTGCTACCCTGCACCCCTCTCCACACACACACACTACATTACACTACCGCTGCTACCCTGAACCTCTATGCACACACACTACACTACCGCTGCTACCCTGCACCCCTCTCCATACACACTACACTACCGCTGCTACCCTACACCCCTCTCTATACACACACTACACTACCGCTGCTACCCTGCACCCCTCTCCATACACAAACTACATTACATTACCGCTGCTACCCTGCACCCCTCTCCACACACACACTACATTACACTACCGCTGCTACCCTGCACCCCTCTCCACACACACACTACATTACACTACCGCTGCTACCCTGCACCCCTCTCCACACAAACACTACATTACACTACCGCTGCTACCCTGCACCCCTCTCCACACAAACACTACACTACCGCTGCTACCCTACACCCCTCTCCACACACACACTATACTTCCGCTGCTACCCTACACCCCTCTTCATACACACACTACATTACACTACCGCTGCTACCCTACACCACTCTCCACACACACTACACTACCACTGCTACCCTGCACCCCTCTCCATACACACTACACTACCGCTGCTACCCTACACCCCTCTCCATACACACACTACACTAACGCTGCTACCCTGCACCCCTCTCCAAACACACACTACATTACACTACCGCTGCTACCCTGCACCCCTCTCCACACACACACTACATTACACTACCGCTGCTACCCTGCACCCCTCTCCACACAAACACTACACTACAGCTGTTACCCTGCACCACTCTCCACACACACACACACACACACACACACACACTACATTACACTACCGCTGCTACCCTGCACCCCTCTACACACACACACACACACACACACACACACACACACACACTACATTACACTACCGCTGCTACCCTGCACCCCCTCTCCACACACACACTACATTACACTACCGCCTCTACCCTGCACCCCTCTACACACACACTACATTACACTACCGCTGCTACCCTGCACCCCTCTCCACTCACACACTACATTACACTACCGCTGCTACCCTGCACCCCTCTCCACACAAACACTACACTACCGCTGCTACCCTGCACACCTCTACACACACACACACACTAAATTACACTACCACTGCTACACTGCACCCCCTCTCCACACACACACTACATTACACTACCGCTGCTACCCTGCACCCCTCTACACACACACACTACATTACACTACCGCTGCTACCCTGCACCCCTCTCCACACACACACTACATTACTCTACCGCTGCTACCCTGCACCCCTCTCCACACAAACACTACACTACCGCTGCTACCCTGCACCCCTCTCCACACACACACTAGCGCTGCTACCCTGCACCCCTCTACACTCACACGCACTACAATACACTACCGCTGCTACCCTGCACCCCCTCTCCACACACACACACTACATAACACTACCGATGCTACCTTGCACCCCTCTCCACACACACACACACTACATTACACTACTGCTGCTACCCTGCACCCCTCTCCACACACACACTACATTACACTACCGCTGTTACCCTGCACCCCTCTCCACACACACAGACACACACATTACACTACCTCTGCTTCCCTGCACCCATCTCCACACACAAATTACACTACACTACCGCTGCTACCCTGCACCCCCTCTCTACACACACTACATTACACTACTGCTGCTACCCTGCACCCCTCTCCACACACACACTACATTACACTACCGCTGCTACCCTGCACCCCTCTCCACACACACACTACATTACACTACCGCTGCTACCCTGCACCCCTCTCCACACAAACACTACATTACACTACCGCTGCTACCCTGCACCCCTCTCCACACAAACACTACACTACCGCTGCTACCCTACACCCCTCTCCACACACACACTATACTTCCGCTGCTACCCTACACCCCTCTCCATACACTCACTACATTACACTACCGCTGCTACCCTACACCACTCTCCACACACACTACACTACCACTGCTACCCTGCACCCCTCTCCATACACACTACACTACCGCTGCTACCCTACACCCCTCTCCATACACACACTACACTAACGCTGCTACCCTGCACCCCTCTCCAAACACACACTACATTACACTACCGCTGCTACCCTGCACCCCTCTCCACACACACACTACATTACACTACCGCTGCTACCCTGCACCCCTCTCCACACAAACACTACACTACAGCTGTTACCCTGCACCACTCTCCACACACACACTACACTACCGCTGCTACCCTACACCCCTCTACACACACACACACACACACACACTACATTACACTACCGCTGCTACCCTGCACCCCCTCTCCACACACACACTACATTACACTACCGCCTCTACCCTGCACCCCTCTACACACACACTACATTACACTACCGCTGCTACCCTGCACCCCTCTCCACTCACACACTACATTACACTACCGCTGCTACACTGCACCCCTCTCCACACAAACACTACACTACCGCTGCTACCCTGCACACCTCTACACACACACACACTAAATTACACTACCACTGCTACACTGCACCCCCTCTCCACACACACACTACATTACACTACCGCTGCTACCCTGCACCCCTCTACACACACACACTACATTACACTACCGCTGCTACCCTGCACCCCTCTCCACACACACACTACATTACTCTACCGCTGCTACCCTGCACCCCTCTCCACACAAACACTACACTACCGCTGCTACCCTGCACCCCTCTCCACACACACACAAGCGCTGCTACCCTGCACCCCTCTACACACACACGCACTACATTACACTACCGCTGCTACCCTGCACCCCCTCTCCACACACACTACATAACATTACCGATGCTACCTTGCACCCCTCTCCACACACACACACACACACTACATTACACTACTGCTACCCTGCACCCCTCTCCACACACACACTACATTACACTACCGCTGTTACCCTGCACCCATCTCCACACACAAACTACACTACACTACCGCTGCTACCCTGCACCCCTCTCCACACACACACTACACTACCGCTGCTACCCTGCACCCCTCTCCACACACACACTACATTACACTACCGCTGCTACCCTACACCCGTCTCCACACACACACTACACTACACTACCGCTGCTACCCTGCACCCCCTCTCCACACACACACACACACACACTACATTACACTACCGCTGCTACCCTGCACCCCTCTCCACACACACTACATTACACTACCGCTGCTACCCTGCACCCCTCTCCATACACACAGTACATTACACTACCGCTGCTACCCTGCACCCCTCTCCATACACACACTACACTACCGTTGCTAC
>NW_026968234.1:0-22500 GCF_028390025.1 Pseudophryne corroboree | reverse complement strand
ACTCACACACTACATTACACTACCGCTGCTACCCTGCACCCCTCTCCATACACACACTACATTACACTACCGCTGCTACCTTGCACCCCTCTCCACACACACTACATTACACTACCGCTGCTACCCTGCACCCCTCTCCATACACACAGTACATTACACTACCGCTGCTACCCTGCACCCCTCTCCATACACACACTACACTACCGCTGCTACCCTACACCCCTCTCCATACACACACTACATTACACTACCGCTGCTACCCTACACCCCTCTCCATACACACTACACTACCGCTGCTACCCTACACCCCTCTCCACACACACTACACTACCACTGCTACCCTGCACCCCCTCTCCACACACACTACACTACCACTGCTACCCTGCACCCCTCTCCATACACACACACTACATTACACTACCGCTGCTACCCTACACCCCTCTCAACACACACACTACATTACACTACCGCTGCTACCCTGCACCCCTCTCCATACACACACTACACTACCGCTGCTACCCTCTCCACACACACACTACATTACACTACCGCTGCTACCCTGCACCCCTCTCCACACAAACACTACACTACCGCTGCTACCCTGCACCCCTCTCCATACACACACTACATTACATTACCGCTGCTACCCTGCACCCCTATCCACACACACTACACTACCACTGCTACCCTGCACCCCCTCTCCATACACACTACACTACCGCTGCTACCCTACACCCCCTCTCCATACACACTACACTACCGCTGCTACCCTACACCCCTCTCCATACACACACTACATTACACTACCGCTGCTACCCTGCACCCCCTCTCCACACACACACACATTACACTACCGCTGCTACCCTGCACCCCCTCTCCACACACACACACACACACACACACACACACACACACATTACACTACCGCTGCTACCCTGCACCCCCTCTCCACACACACACACATTACACTACCGCTGCTACCCTGCACCCCCTCTCCACACACACACACACACACACACATTACACTACCGCTGCTACCCTGCACCCCTCTCCACACACACACCACATTACACTACCGCTGCGACCCTGCACCCCTCTCCATACACACACTACATTACACTACCGCTGCTACCCTACACCCCTCTCCACACAAACACTACATTACACTACCGCTGCAACCCTGCACCCCTCTCCATACACACACTACACTGCCGCTGCTACCCTCTCCACACACACACTACATTACACTACCGCTGCTACCCTGCACCCCTCTCCACACAAACACTACACTACCGCTGCTACCCTGCAACCCTCTCCACACACACACTACATTACACTACCGCTGTGCTACCCTGTACCCCTCTCCACACACACTACACTACCGCTGCTACCCTGCACTCCTCTCCACACACACACTACATTACACTACCGCTGCTACCCTGCACCCCTCTCCATACACACACTACACTACCGCTGCTACCCTGCACTCCCTCTCCACACACACACTACATTACACTACCGCTGCTACCCTGCACCCCTCTCCACACACACACTATACTACCGCTGCTACCCTGCACCCCTCTCCACACACACACACTACATTACACTACCGCTGCTACCCTACACCCCTCTCCACTCACACACTACATTACACTACCGCTGCTACCCTGCACCCCTCTCCATACACACACTACATTACACTACCGCTGCTACCTTGCACCCCTATCCACACACACTACATTACACTACCGCTGCTACCCTGCACCCCTCTCCATACACACAGTACATTACACTACCGCTGCTACCCTGCACCCCTCTCCATACACACACTACACTACCGCTGCTACCCTGCACCCCTCTCCATACACACACTACATTACACTACCGCTGCTACCCTACACCCCTCTCCATACACACTACACTACCGCTGCTACCCTACACCCCTCTCCACACACACTACACTACCACTGCTACCCTGCACCCCCTCTCCACACACACTACACTACCACTGCTACCCTGCACCCCCTCTCCACACACACTACACTACCACTGCTACCCTACACCCCTCTCCATACACACACTACATTACACAACCGCTGCTACCCTGCACCCCTCTCCATACACACACTACACTACCGCTGCTACCCTGCACCCCCTCTCCACACACACACACACACACACATTACACTACCGCTGCTACCCTGCACCCCCTCTCCACACACACACACTACATTACACTACCGCTGCGACCCTGCACCCCTATCCATACACACACTTGATAAAGCCTAATATATATCCTATATTAAACACGCTAAAAGGTTAAGAGGCTCAGTACGCTATTGGAGTATGTGGTACCGTAAGGGTACGCACTTAGCGTAGCGGACGCTTAGCCGTGGATGAGACGCACGAGCGGCACGTTCGCTCACGGCTTAATGCGTAGGGGCAAGCACGCTATAGGCTGCCGATTCGCTATCAGCGTAGCGGACGCTCGAGACCACGAGGAGATCACAAGCGGCGCTGACGCTCACAGAGTTAAACCTTTATAACTATACCATAAATAATGTACTTATACTGTAAACCTTTTTGCAGTGTTAGTGTGTAAATGCAACACAGTGTAACCTTGTTAGTTTAAAAGCTGTATGAGCGTATGTGACGCTCAGAGAACACTTTTAGCAATATAATAAACACTCAAATACCGGTCTAAGGTTCTAACACCTTTAAGGGAGAGAATGAACATTCAATTGCAAAAGAATACACATTACAACTTATACACTACCAAACTAACATAAAATACCTAACCGAATTACTACACGTTAAAATTACAATAGCGGCACAATTACATTTAAGGGGAAAGAGAGAGAAAAATGGCTTACAACAAATAGGAGATAAATATGGTTGCAGAGAACTTACGCACAAGGGGAAACAATCGCATGCGCCTTTCTGGATATCCAGCTCCCGATTATCAGTGATGAGAACCGTTGAGAAGAGTAGAGAACTGGCCCAGGTCGGCTTGTCTTTATATACACTTACACACAGTACAGTACAATGGTCCCTACATTATTATTGTTCATTGGACACAGGAATCCGTCTCCACATTATAACAAAAGGTCATAGGTTGGTTCATACAGGTGGGCTGTGACTATTTCAAACTGCTCAAGTGGGAGGGAAACTCAGGTTTCCCGCCGCATGGATAATAAAGTGCAAATATAGTAAATGTCCATAAACTTCTTATGTCCATAACTATACGCACGAGCGAGTAATCCGCTTCAAACCAACACCGGAATATTGCTAATTATATTCTCTTCCGATGG
This sequence comes from Pseudophryne corroboree, assembly GCF_028390025.1. Taxonomy (NCBI): domain Eukaryota; kingdom Metazoa; phylum Chordata; class Amphibia; order Anura; family Myobatrachidae; genus Pseudophryne; species Pseudophryne corroboree. The sequence goes on along the minus strand of NW_026968234.1, from coordinate 19,189 downwards.
ATACTAAACACCACTGTGTCACCCCTGTCTGACCCTTCGTATCAAACAAAGAGGGATCTCTTTGTCTCTGAACATACTACATTAACTAAACTTTCAAATCTACAAAATACATTATATGACTAAAATATGTAACGATCGAGTCGCCCGCTAGACGCACACAAACTCTACCGTAAATGCGCATATCGTGCGCCTGCAAGTGCACGCGACTGCGAGTATACGCACGCACGGGAGGGCTTATGCACGTGCAGCGGGCACACGCATGAGGTGCATATATGGCAATGTGCAGCGTGATATTTTTCTGACTTTGACAGTCCACCCTTTGGCAGTCACCAAATAACTGCCACTTCCTAAAACAGTTCAAAAAGAGAAAAATATATGTCATGTATAATACATTTCTATGATTGGGTAGGGGAGAAGAGAAGAAGGTGGGAAAACGGTATGACCTAGTGAGATAGTAGAAGCATGTATGTATGAGTCCATGTTTGAGGGGTCATGTATCATCGTGCCGAACGTGTTTTAAATCAAGCTTCGAGGTATTGCGAAGTATACATTTGAATTCCTTCTTATCCCGTGGTACGGGTCTGTGGATGGGCTGTCAAACTTTACCGAGCTCTTTTTTTTTTTTTTTGGTTGCAACAAAATGGGGGAGCACATTTTAGTTGATGATACATGAATGGGGGGATATGTGAGTGCTGATATCTGTGCCTATATTCCCTATCGACTATGTGTGTCATTACCTGAAGGTTGTAGAGATGAAGATAAGGAGCAATTATGGTAAATGCAGTCATAAACTATGTGAGTTTAATGTACATTTGTTGATTGAAGTCTTGTCTGGTGTCTTGTCTTGATGTACATGTTGACTGTAGTCCCTTTGGGCTTTTGCCAAAATGCGAGCAAAAGCTTTCTCAATGTCCATAGGCTTACAAAAGTGTAGGGCTATTGTAAAATTTTAAAATTGCTAGGGATATTGGGGGTCTATGGCATTGTCCATCAATGGTCTGTGTAAAAGGTTGTCAAATTCTTCTTCCAAGCGGATGTCTTTGTACCTTGGAGGAAAACAAAGGAGAAACGGGTGAAAGAAACGGACCGTGGAATCACATTTTCATCACAACATTGTCTCAATGGTTGGGTCGTAAATCAAATCAGTCGTTGTTATTACAGTATCTTCACTTCTTAAACTCATCACTCGGGCGCTACGTTTACACTTTGTTAAAACCCGAACGCATCTAAATATCAGACCGACCAATATGATGACACCCAGAATACACAAAAGAAATTTCCCCACATCCATGATAATACCTTGGGCCCATTCTCCTAAACCAGAGAACCAATTTCGTGGGTTCAACCATGACACCCAACCGGTCAGCTCATTACCCACAGCGGCAAGGGTGAGATTGTGTTTCCTTCGGAACTCCCATTTTAATTGCAAAATGTCATCCATCTTTTGGTCTATGACCTCGGCTGGGTCCTCAGTGCTGTTTGTAATATACGTGCAGCACTTTATTCCATACTGAGTCGCTAGGGTAACACAATACCCGCCTGTCACAGCCGTGAGATAATTGAGAATCATCCTATACTGAACCAGTTCTGTTTTGTAGGCTTGTAACTCTCTCCCAGTATACCTGAATGTGTCATCATACATTTCAGTGATATTGTCTAATAAATTTGCAAGCGCAGATATATATTTATAATTTATCACTCCTCTGGCGGTACGAGTGATATCTAACGCGATTAGGAATTGAATCCCGGTGGATTCATGGATCAGGTCAAAAGCCGGATGCTCTGTTCTTTCTATTAGGTGCCGTTTAACGATGTGCTCGTACTGAGTGTGAGTGTAAGGAGCTTGGGCACTGCGGTGAATATCCTTCATTTTAGTGTGGGATACAGTCATTACCTCAGGCAGTACTTTTCCAATATAACATAACCCTTCTGAGTTTGGGGCAAGCCACTTATACGCCTTCCTCCCGCATATGAAGTATGCATCATCGGAGAGGGGATCCGGTCTGAAGATCGACAGTGCCTAGGTCGACAATGTTTAGGTCGACCACTATTGGTCGACAGTCACTAGGTCGACATGGATGGAAGGTCGACAGGGTTTCTATGTCGACATGTGCTAGGTCGACAGGTCTAAAGGTCGACATGAGTTTTTTTATTTATTTTTTCATTTTTTTTATTTTTTCATATTTAACGATCCATGTCGACTACGATTGGAACGGTAAAGTGTGGCGAGCGAAGCGGTAGCGGAGCGAAGGCACCATGCCCGAAGCATGGCGAGCGAAGCGAGCCATGCGAGGGGACGCGGTGCGCTAATTTGGGATCCCGGTCACTTTACGAAGAAAACGACACCAAAAAAAAAAAAAACTCATGTCGACCTTTAGACCTGTCGACCTAGCACATGTCGACCTAGAAACCCTGTCGACCTTCCATCCATGTCGACCTAGTGACTGTCGACCAATAGTGGTCGACCTAAACATTGTCGACCTAGGCACTGTCGATAAAACGAACCACACCCTCGGAGAGAACATATGGGACGGAGTAGGACATTACCATATTACAAATTTTCCATGTGAACTCTCCTAGCCCTAATTCTTCCATCTGTTTAGTACACGTATCAGTTTGTACGATCTGTGCACAGTATCCTGGTGATACTTCTCCAACTCGCATGATCCTACTTCCTAAGGTGTACCTATACCGAAAGAATTTCCTATGGTCGGCTATCTGGCGTATAAGTTCTGTGTCTATGGGCAATCTGTCGGCTCCATGTGAGAATGTCATGGTTTGATTAATCCATGACACTTCCCAATTTCCCGGCTTTCGGGGATTGGAAATGTTAAAACACACTAAGGACCTATCCACATGATATTGGTGGAGCTTCAAACTAGGAGGACTAGAGATATTAAACCTCTTGTCCACCGGCCTCCCACCACTTAACTCAAGTACCTCCCCTATCGTTAAAGGAAATGGTACTAGTCCTGACTTGCTGTGACCTTGAGGTACTTGAGAGCATACCCAACAGTCTGTTTGGTTTAACACCTTACCCACTAATGAGTGATAGTCACCCAATGGATGCCGGTCCATGTTAATGTTAAAACTGGACTGACATTTCTTGATGCACCCATCCTCAACTAAGTTATCACAATGCCAACAGATGCAGTTTTCTTCAGCTAACAATCCTTCACAATTCCTTCTATTGTCAATGCTACCAGATCGTTTTCTGATACTCGCCTTTACTCTGTGATTATGTTGTTCTTGGAAATCTACGCCTCCATCTCTGTCATCAGAACCCATTCCAGAACCTCTCTCGACCTCCATGGTACTCTCGCCGGAACAGACTGCTCTGGTCAACATCATGGTCAACAGGAAAATCCTGATCACAGTCTCTTGGGGCAAGTCCATCTTATAGGAGGAAATGGAGAAAAATGAGAAGGGGGAAAGAAATAATTGAGGGAGATGGGATGGGAGGTGGAGAAAAACAATAAAAGGGAACAGGGGATCGACAACTGCCTCCGATCTTATTATCCTCAATGCTCAGGTGCCGTTTCACTCTTCCTGAAACAGACACTCCAGTGATACAACTTCCTCTACCGTCTGTTCTTTATCACGAGACCTCTCTGGATCAGCAACCTTCTTACTATGGGACGAATGAACCCAAGTCTCTCTCTCGGCAACCTTCAATGCTGTCGTGCTAATCAATATGACTTGGTATGGTCCTTCCCATCTGTCAATAAGGCAACCTGAGCGTAGAAAATTCCGTATCATTACATAATCCCCAGGTTCAATGTCATGACAATTACTATCTGGCAGATCAGGAATCACCAACTTCAAATTATCATTCTGATTCCTTAGCTGTTTACTCATCTTAACCAAATACTTTACAGTCACTTCATTGTTACACTTCAAATCATCCTGAGGGTTAATCATAACATGCGGTTGTCGACCAAACAGAATTTCAAAGGGGGACAGATTAAGAGGGGACCTGGGAGTGGTTCTGATGCTGTATAATACAATGGGTAAAGCTTCTGGCCATGTCAATCCTGTTTCCTCCATAACTTTGCTCAATTTATTTTTAATAGTGCTGTTCACTCTTTCTACTTTCGCACTCGCCTGGGGGCGGTACGGAGTGTGCAGCTTACTATCAATTCCCATCAACTTACACATTCCTTGAAAGACATCACCTGTAAAATGGGTACCCCTATCACTTTCAATTATTCTAGGGATACCGTATCTACACACAAATTCCTGTACAATTTTCTTAGCAGTAAACATAGCGGTGTTTGTGGCCGCAGGAAATGCTTCGACCCAATTTGAAAACACATCTATACAAACTAGTACATACTTCAAATTTCGACAAGGGGGTAATTGTATGAAATCAATTTGTATTACCTGGAAAGGGCCATCTGTTGGAGGGATATGAGATGGTTCTGTTGGTATTGCCTTTCCGATATTCTTCCTCAAGCAGGTAAGACATGTCATTGCTCTCTTACCCGCATGGGAGGAAAATCCTGGGGCGCACCAATAAGCTCTTGCTAGCTTACACATCCCTTCCTTGCCTAGATGAGTCAGCCCATGTGCTGCTTCCGCTAAACTTGGAAGGTATGCTCTGGGTGCCACTGGTTTACCCTGTCCATCTGTCCAGAGTCCTGAGGACTCCTGTCCATATCCCTTTGCCCTCCAAACTGCCTTTTCCTGTGTGGAACACAAATTTTGCATTTCACACAATTTCTGTGTGTTGACGGTATTAAATACCATCAGTTGTGTGATGTCTGTCTGTCTGGGGGTACCAGCTGCTAACTTAGCAGCTTCGTCTGCTCGGCTGTTACCAAGTGATACCGGGTCTTGGCTATATGTGTGTGCGTTACACTTGATAACAGCCACTCTGTTGGGTTCCTGTATCGCTGTTAGAAGCCTTTTGATGTGAGCTGCATGCGCTACCGGTGTACCAGCTGCCGTCATGAAATTTCTGAGGCGCCATAGGGCTCCGAAATCATGGACTACCCCGAAGGCGTATCTAGAATCGGTATAGATATTGGCTGATTTGCCCTTAGCCAATTCACATGCTCTGGTTAGGGCAACCAGTTCAGCAACCTGGGCTGAGTGAGGTGGGCCTAGCGGTTCTGCTTCTATGGTGCCTTGGTCATCTACGACTGCGTATCCAGTACACAAGTCTCCCGAGTCCGTCTGTCTGTGACAACTACCGTCAGTGTAGAAAGTAAAATCTACATCTTCCAGTGGGTTGTCACTGATGTCAGGCCTTGCCGTGAAATTTTGGGTTAAATATTCCATACAATCATGCATGTCTTTTCCTATACTAAATCCTCCTTCACCATTACTCTCATCCTCCACCCTTTGTGCCTGTCCAGGCACACCTGGGAGATACCTTGCAGGATTTAATGTGCTGCATCTCTTTATGGTGATGTTTACGGGGCCATCAATGCCAATTCCCATCTTGTAAACCGTGCTGATGAGACGTGTCTGGTTTGAGCCGAATTTAGCAAGGCTGACACTGCATGCGGTGTATGGATTGTGAGGTTGTGTCCTAGCACTACATCTTCGCTTTTTGTTACTAGCAATGCTATCGCAGCAACACTTCGCAAGCATGTGGGGAGGGATCGCGCTACCGTATCTAGCTGAGCGCTGTAGTATGCTACCGGCCTGCTGGCATCACCGTGCTTTTGGGTTAGGACGCCTGCCGCGCAACCAGCACTTTCTGTTCCGTACAGCTTAAAGGGTTTCCCATAGTCAGGCATACCTAATGCCGGTGCCTGTGTTAGGCACTGTTTAAGTTTTTCAAATGCCATCTCAGATTCGTCTGTGTGCGAGATCCGATCAGGTTTGTTTGAGGAAACCATTTCCTGCAAAGGTAATGCTAGAATGGAAAAACCTGGGATCCAGTTACGGCAATACCCACACATTCCTAAAAACGTTCTGATCTGTTGCTGGGTTTGTGGCAGAGTCATGTCTCGAATTGCTTGAATTCTATCAGCGGTCAGGTGTCTCAGTCCCTGTGTCAGACAGTGTCCCAAATATTTTACCCTAGTCTGGCATAATTGCAACTTGTCTTTGGAAACTTTGTGTCCTGTGTCTGAAAGATGAAACAGGAGCTGTTTCGTATCTTTCAGGGACGCTTCCAGTGAATCTGAACACAGTAGTAAATCATCCACATACTGTATCAATATTGATCCACTCTCTGGTTGGAAAGACTGTAAACAATCATGCAAAGCCTGTGAAAATATACTTGGACTGTCTATGAAACCTTGTGGTAATCGAGTCCATGCGTATTGGACTCCTCTGTATGTGAATGCAAACAAATATTGGCTGTCAGGGTGCAGAGGTACCGAGAAGAAAGCGGAGCAGAGGTCAATTACAGTGAAAAATTTCGCAGTGGGAGGGATTTGCATAAGGATGACAGCTGGATTTGGCACTACGGGGAACTGACTCTCAACTATTTTGTTAATCCCCCTTAGATCCTGCACTAGCCTGTAACCCCTCCCCCCACTCTTTTTAACAGGGAAGATGGGACTATTGGCAGTGCTGGATGTTCTTACCAGAATGCCCTGTTGTAGCAAGCGCTCTATTACGGGGTGCACTCCTAATTCCACCTCTGGCTTCAGAGGGTATTGTGGGATTTTTGGAGCTATCCTACCATCTTTTACTTGCACAACTACTGGAGCTACGTTTGCCATTAATCCAGTGTCTTGTCCATCTTTAGTCCAAAGTGACTCTGGTATTTGGGATGTCATTTCTTCTACCTGGGATGAACTCCTATTTATCATAACGGTATGTGACATTAATTTTGATGGGGAGTCTAGCATGTCTCGTACTTCCTGAGCGTGATTCTCAGGTATGTCTAAGAATACACCTTCAGGAGTACAATAAATGACGCACCTCATTTTATACAATAAATCTCTTCCCAGGAGATTAGTCGGTGCCGATGCAGCCAGCAAAAAGGAATGCTTGGTATGCAAAGGCCCTATTGTAATCTCTGCTGGTTTGCTAACAGGGTAGTGCTGTACTACTCCCGTTACTCCCATGGCTGGAATTGTCCTACCAGTGGTTCTCATGCCCACTGTCGAATTTATCACTGATTTGGCCGCCCCCGTATCTACAAGGAAATTTAATGGTTTACCAGCTACATCAATTGTGACCTCGGGTTCACTTCCAAGACTCGCAATTAATTTCACTGGCTGCAGATTACAGGTATGGCCACACCCCTATTGGGTATGGTGACCTCCCTGAATCGCGCAGGCAGCAATTACTTGTGGTGGGGGTAGATGGGAACTATCAGGGATTTGCCAGTCTCTTCTTGGGGGATACCTTTTGGTTTCCCCTGCATGTGGCTCATAGCTCCGCCCCTTCGGTCCTTGATCCCAATGTCTCGTATCAGGTCGTTGTCTATAGGGTTGATATGAATTTTGTATTGGTCTTACTTTACAATCACGTGCTATGTGTCCCTCTCTGTGGCAACAATAACATTTTATACCTGTTGACTTACCCACAGGGGTCACAGTTTTGGGCTAAGGTGGCCGGGTAGTGAGGGCCTGTATGCTCACAGCCATTAACTTATCACTCTGTGACTCCCTGTGTCTGATGATATTCCGATTATGCCCAGCAGCAGCCTCTCCCAATGCATCCACCGACATACCTCTCCAATCAGGCCTAGTGGTTTGTATTCTATTCCTTAAAACCTCTTTTAAACCGTCCATTAATACAGAGACAGCTACTTCCCTGTGGTGTACATTAGTTTTAATGTCATCTATACCAGTGTACCTAGCCATATCCTGCAGAGCCCGGTGAAAATACTCTGGTGTGGATTCACCTTCTTTTTGTTTTATTGTAAAGATTTTATTCCACTTTACAACTGCAGGAAAATATACTCCTAACTGTAAGTTGATTCTCTTTACATTATCCTGATTATACTCGTCTGTTAGTGGTACTTCCTCATCTAACTTGCAATCAGCGATAAACTTTAACGAATCAACATTGGGGGGTAAACATGCCCTCAAAACTGTCCTCCAATCTTTGTTATTTGGCTCTGCAGAATTTCCTAGCTCCCTAATATACTTTTGACATGCAACTAAGTCTTTCCTAGGATCAGGGAATTCAGACATCATTGATCTTAATACTGCTCGGGAAAAAGGACAGTGCATGGCGATGTTCCTGACAGGAGTTGCTCCTGAAGTGTCAGTTTTCCCATTTGGCACTGCTATTACCCTAACAGGATTAAGTCCAACAACATCATTCTGAGTAGATTCTACAACATGTGGTGAAATGGTTTCAGCATAGTGTATGGTGCCGTACTTACCAGTCGATACGACCTCACCTGTCCCTCCGCTAGGGGCCTTTGATACTAATCTTACAGGTTGGGTCGTGCCCACTGCTGTTTCTGATATGGTGGCTGCTAGGGAGAGTGCTGATATTGTTGTGGGCTCATCCTCTTGGTCACAATCCTGGGGAAAGTTCAAAACAGGGTACAACTTGCACGGATTAGTGTTAGCATTAATTACTTTGGTTACATTATCTTTAACTTCTATACATTTAACATGACCCTGAGTGCCATTCTCTGCAACCAATTTCTCTCCAGGTATGTATGGTGGTGGGGGTGCAGTGGCTATCAGTTTCCTGATAGGGTTAGATCCAGCGGCTTGCGCCAACCCCCTTTGTATTTCACCTTCCTGTTGCCACAATGTTAAATAATCATAATGTCTAATACGCCTTTTTGAAGATTTAATCAGGCAAACTCTTCTCCTTAAATTCTGTAATACTTCTGGGTTAAAACTACCTAACCGGGGAAACTTTTCCCCGTCATGCACAGTCATCCTTTCCCATTCATTGCACAACATTTCTGTGTGATGACCATATTTCTCACACATGATATACCTTGCCGACCCGATTGGTCGGTTTACCAAATCAACCTGAACCTCGGTTGATCGCCCCTTACCTGAACAACTGGCCCCCATCTCTGCAGGTGCTGCTTTCACTACCTTTGACTTCAAATCAGGGTCTTCGGCAACCCTTACAAAAACCAAGATGCTTGGGGTAAGGCTGCGGTGGGGGTTTTGCTTCGAAGTCCGCCCACTTAACTCCCGCCCACGCTGGCCAATACGGCGACCAAAGTTCCCAGAGGTTCCGTACCCAGTGCCGTAACAAGACATTTTAGCGCTGTGTGCAAGATACATCATCGGCGCCCCCCCCCCCCCTCCCCCCACCCCCACATGGAGTCCACTAGTCTTATGTTCTGGTCCATATGTTCATCCTTTTTACAGTACCTATACTGGCAAAATCTTAACTACTCAAAATGTGGCATATTTAATGGAAAAAGACATGGCATTTACTGTAACAGGCGCACATGAGTAATCCATATTGGGATGTAACACAACAATGATTACGTCATTTACATAATAAGCCCTATCACTAACTCTGATCCTTCTGTCCTTCTATTTATTGTATTATTTCTGCAGACATATGGCTTGTCCTGAATAAACAGTAATAGCACCTATGCCATTTCTACTCCCTCACCCTGCCTAGTCTCAACATGGTCACATCTAACACCACTTCTAACATCCCGCTAATCTTATTGCAGCAGCTTGATAGTCACACAGTGTGAGCCGGTCAGTGGGTTACCTGGGTTGACAGTGATGTCCCTGCTGGTACCACGGTCTTAGATGTAGGGAACTTGCAGCAGAGGAGTCGGTGGCACAGGAGAGTGAGCTCTGCCATGTCAGACAGCAGCCACAGCTGGGGTGTGCTCCCGCTGACAGACTGGCTCTCACTACTCAACCCGACACCCCATGTCTTACTACTGCTTAATTCAGCCGTCGCTCGGCAGCCCAGTCCTGCTCTGCGGGCGCTGGCAGTGGCTGCTGTGAGGCAGTCAAGGGGGTGATCAGCGCCGCGGATCGGATAGAGTAGTAGCGGCGTGCAGGGGTGAGGGAGTGAGCGGGCAAAAGGTGAACTCAGGCGCTGCAGCTGTCGCCCAGGACACAGCATTGTCCCCTGCTGCAGCACACGCTCTGCGCTCAACAGGGGACAAGCGTGCGCCAGACCCGGCACCCGGCAGCTGTCCAATCACTGCGCTGACAGCTGCCAGGGCCGGAAGCTTTAAACCAGGTAGCCAGGCGCTGCAATATTTGTGCAGCGCGGCACCATGTGTGGGCCAGCGGATGCGCCCTCAGTGCAGATGCGGCCCTGTCCGTACCCAACCTAGGGCACCTAAGTACGTCTACTTGCTCGGGCGTGTGGGAGTGTCTTACCCTCCCCAGCAAGTATCAGTCGCTGGAATGTCCCTGAGTGATCAGGCTACTTCCCTTAAAATAAAAAAAATTACACAAATCACGTTAACAATGTGCAAGTAGCGTTCTTATGAACATTCAAGACACGCTAATGCACACAATCACATGCGGTACAATCGTATCTGCACACAAGCAACTAATCTTATGTGCGGAACGATCAGTGGAATCGAAAATTTCGGCTGCGAATTCCTTCAGCAATGAGCTTCTTTGGCCTATATGGGTCTCGCACCAACCCTCTTCAGTTGTGCTCTCTACTTCTAGTCTGCTGTACCTGAACCTCCTGGTTTGTGACCTCCTGGTCTGTTATGTACAGCAGACTCTACTGCTCATTAATATGTCGAGACTAACAAGGGACGCCTCCCAAGCCACCCCACGCTATCACTCTCGCTGGTGTACCTCTTTCTACTGGCCTATGGTTCCCACGTCCGTAATAAAAGAGAAATCTTATATATACACACTCTTACATTCAAACACTCTTATTTCTGTACAGAATTCCTTTCATTCAGTAATAGTCTAACCCAGAAGAATTGCAACAGAGAAAGACTTTTTTTTCTTTTAACTTTAAACTTTTGGATTTAAGATAGATTTGTGTTATTTTCGCGTTACTTCCTTATCGCCTATTAAAACAATACTATCGTGCGGTTTGTATTATGTGGGCGTATCCGTACGCTCCGTTGCGTAATATACGCTCCGTGCGTTGACCCTTGCGTTGCGTACACCCTGCCCTTGTAAGGACACGTGTACGCAGACCAAGTACGTCCACAGTAACACACTACACGTTTATCTATGTGAATGATCTTTAACAGTAATCATTCACTGAACACCACCCAAATCTCCCTTGTATTTCTAGGCGAGACTGTGTGCGTGCCTTTTACAATTATTCCCTTAAATATTACTTTTTATCTTTTAACTATTAATAACAACAAATGTCTCAGCACGTTATCACTAGTGTGTGGCAATCAGGAGAATGAGGTACGGACAAATAATACTAAACAAGAAATACAGGTGCGTGTGCTTATGCGTACGTTCGCAAAACAGAAACTAAACAGGTTTTAAAAGACAATAACGTACTGTTCCTACCTTCCGGTTCCGGATTCCTTCAGCACTCCTTACTAAGCGAAGCAGACGCTTATCTGGTCAGCACTACGAGGAATATTACCTCCCCGCCCTTTGCTGACCGATAATGTCTGCTAAAGTTACCTAGTGCAGATATGTGAAGAGCGGGAGAGTCCCCAATTGATAAAGCCTAATATATCCTATATTAAACACGCTAAAAGGTTAAGAGGCTCAGTACGCTATTGGAGTATGTGGTACCGTAAGGGTACGCACTTAGCGTAGCGGACGCTTAGCCGTGGACGAGACGCACGAGCGGCACGTTCGCTCACGGCTTAATGCGTAGGGGCAAGCACGCTATAGGCTGCCGATTCGCTATCAGCGTAGCGGACGCTCGAGACCACGAGGAGATCACAAGCGGCGCTGACGCTCACAGAGTTAAACCTTTATAACTATACCATAAATAATGTACTTATACTGTAAACCTTTGTGCAGTGTTAGGGTGTAAATGCAACACAGTGTAACCTTGTTAGTTTAAAAGCTGTATGAGCGTATGTGACGCTCAGAGAACACTTTTAGCAATATAATAAACACTCAAATACCGGTCTAAGGTTCTAACACCTTTAAGGGAGAGAATGAACGTTCAATTGCAAAAGAATACACATTACAACTTATACACTACCAAACTAACATAAAATACCTAACCGAATTACTACATGTTAAAATTACAATAGCGGCACAATTACATTTAAGGGGAAAGAGAGAGAAAAATGGCTTACAACAAATAGGAGATAAATATGGTTGCAGAGAACTTACGCACAAGGGGAAACAATCGCATGCGCCTTTCTGGATATCCAGCTCCCGATTATCAGTGATGAGAACCGTTGAGAAGAGTAGAGAGCTGGCCCAGGTCGGCTTGTCTTTATATACACTTACACACAGTACAGTACAATGGTCCCTACATTCTTATTGTTCATTGGACACAGGAATCCGTCTCCACATTATAACAAAAGGTCATAGGTTGGTTCATACAGGTGGGCTGTGACTATTTCAAACTGCTCAAGTGGGAGGGAAACTCAGGTTTCCCGCCGCATGGATAATAAAGTGCAAATATAGTAAATGTCCATAAACTTCTTATGTCCATAACTATACGCACGAGCGAGTAATCCGCTTCAAACCAACACCGGAATATTGCTAATTATATTCTCTTCCGATGGATACTAAACACCACTGTGTCACCCCTGTCTGACCCTTCGTATCAAACAAAGAGGGATCTCTTTGTCTCTGAACATACTACATTAACTAAACTTTCAGATTCTATCAAAGGGACCATAATCTACAAAATACATTATATGACTAAAATATGTAACGATCGAGTCGCCCGCTAGACGCACACAAACTCTACCGTAAATGCGCATATCGTGCGCCTGCAAGTGCACGCGACTGCGAGTATACGCACGCACGGGAGGGCTTATGCACGTGCAGCGGGCACACGCATGAGGTGCATATATGGCAATGTGCAGCGTGATATTTTTCTGACTTTGACAGTCCACCCTTTGGCAGTCACCAAATAACTGCCACTTCCTAAAACAGTTCAAAAAGAGAAAAATATATGTCATGTATAATACATTTCTATGATTGGGTAGGGGAGAAGAGAAGAAGGTGGGAAAACGGTATGACCTAGTGAGATAGTAGAAGCAGGTATGTATGAGTCCATTTCTTTGTAAATGTGACCAACGCTCTACTTATATAAGTAATACTGGGGTGGCAGCAGTACGTGTGAGAGGTTAAACCCAGAAACCTCCAGTATTTAAAGTTCAAACAGGATTTACACAACTGCGCCTGCTTGCAAAATAAATTGTCAGTATAAGTGAAAGAACCACGGAATAATATGTAGTATGAAAAATACTGACGTTTATTTGTATATAAATAATATAGGGTCAAAATTTGCTTTTACCCAAATATATGAAAAAAATGATAGTGATAATCATGAAGTTGGGCAAAGAATGATGATAAAGAAAAATAAAAAATAATAATAAAAAATATAATATAAAAAAAAAAAAAAAAAAAGAAAATGAAAAATATGAAGTGGAAATGAAAAAATTTGAAAAAATATGTCTAAGTCCCAAAATGTCTGGTGTGAGCAGAGTGTGGCGTCCCACCTCTTTTCCACCTTATTGTCGTTTTTTACTATCCGGTATCACAGTATAAATTGATATTTCTGGATTAGCAGGAATGTTGAATTCCACAGTTAGTCACAGTATCGCTGTGGGGTACCCCAATCTGGACAGTGGTGGGATGAGATGATCAGGGTGAAGGTAAAATTAAATATCCCCGGACTCCCCGCTAACCTCCTCCGTCCTGTGCATCAGGAGACGTCCGCAAACACAGACGTCTGCCAGTGTTCAAAACCGGAGGGACGCGGTCATGCCTCTGGGGGGAAGGTATCGACGACTTCTGGACCCACAAGGGGACTGTCCGCCGTGAACCTTCCCTCCTACGGGGTCACACACACGATCCCGTCACACACTTCCACTCCTTTCTTCTGTCTTCTCTCAGCCTGACGATCGGTGCTCCGCTCTCAGGTCTGTGTCCTCTCGGCCGTGCGGCTCCGTTTCTCCTCCACAGTGTCTCTTGCGAATCAGTTTGTTCCGTCCAGATATATTTAAAAATACTGTTGTTTTCTATAGATGATATGGAGAGTGGTGATGCAATGCTCAGTTCCTTCTCCAACGCGTATCGACCCGTTTGGGTCTTCCTCAGGGAGTCCTTATTCACCATCTTAGTTGAGGGCTTTTTATACCCATACTTGATTGTATCATCCCAAAAAGGGGTGTGTCCATACTACCTCTGTATAAGCTAAATGGAATAGGCTCTCTCACATCGAATCTATCACAGTATATAGACTCATACCTTCAGACATACGTAAAAACACAAAAATCATACATAAAGGACACCACTGACATCATCAGAACACTGAGAGACGTCACTTGGGCAGACGACTACTGGATATGTACAAGTGACGTCACCTCACTGTACACAGTAATTAACCAAGAACAGGGAATATCAGCTGTAAAACATTTTCTTTCTTTAGATCAGAATCTAGACCCAAGACAAACAGAATTTATCATAGAATGCATAAGATTCATCTTAGAACACAACTATTTTTGGTTCAACGACACATACTACAGACAGACCAAAGGAACAGCCATGGGGACCAGGTTTGCTCCGAGTTATGCCAATCTATTCATGAGTCACTGGGAGGATACCAACATATGGTGCGGGCATGGTTTTGGGGCAAACCTGGTCCTATGGCGAAGATACATAGACGACGTGATCTTCATCTGGCAGGGCACAGAAGAAAGACTTTTAGAATTTCTCAAATACATCAATGCAAACAATAAGAATTTGGTTTTCACTACAGAACACAGCAAATCGACAGTGAATTTTTTAGATATAACGGTTTTCATAGAAAATTCTACTATCCATACAAAAACCTTTCAGAAGAGTGTAGACGTGAATAGCTACATTCTAAACAGTAGTGCACATCACCCGAACTGGCTAAAGAGCATCCCACTAGGCCAGTTTAAACGGATTAGAAAAAACTGTACAAAAATAGAGGATTTCGAAACACAAGCAGAAGAAATGAAATGCCAATTTATAGATAAAGGCTACAAGGAAGATACTCTGGAGAAAGACTTAGAAAAAGCAAAAGAAATAGACAGAAACACCCTCCTAACATACAAGAATAAAGACACAACAAATGAAGCTTTCAAAACAGCCTTCATTACACAATACAGCACAAACAACCGGCAGTTAGAAAAAATCCTATACAAACACTGGCATATTCTACTAGAAGACGACATCTTAGCAGACAAACTCCCATCAAGGCCAAAAGTTATCTACAAAAGAGCACCAGACCTAAAATCAAGATTGTCACATAGTCACCTTAGAAAAGTAGAAAAAATACAGACTACCATGTTAGGACAGAAACTCAACAAAGGTTTTTTTCATTGTGGCACCTGCAACTACTGTAGAACACACAAAGTGAGCACCAAAAGGGTCACCAACTTTATTTCCAACAAAACAGGAGAAGTTTTTGATATACAAGAACACATCTCATGCCACAGCAAAGGGGTGATCTACCTAGCTGAATGCCCGTGCAAACTACAGTATGTAGGGAGAACAACAAGACCCCTTAAAACGAGAATAGCTGAACATGTCAGAAACATCAAACACGGTTTAGAAACACACAATTTGTCACAGCATTTCAAAGAAACACACGACAGCAACTCGACAGGTTTGAAGATACTGGAAATTAAGTTAGTACCACCAAATTGGAGAGGAGGAGACTTTTTGAAAAAAATAAACAAAGAGGAATTAAGATGGATGTACACGCTAAAAACACTGAGACCACAGGGTTTGAACTTAGACAATGAAGTGAGGTCAATAGTGATGAACTGATGAATATTCAGAGCCTATATTCCGTCTAGTTTATTTAATGGCTAGCATGACATCACAAAACGTCAGTATTACCTTTCATACCACCATAAATATGTTCCAGTGCACAAACAACATGTAAGAAGATACATCCTGTTATATCATGTGAAGGTCTTTTGCATAACCTCAGCTCATCCACGTATTTCAAAAAACCAGCAATTACGCATAACCACTAAATAACACACAACATTTGGGTATAACTACTGGGAAATAGCTTTTCTCACTATAAGCTGTATCTTCTATTATACCAATAACTATCAAAGGAAGTCAATAAAAACAATGTATTTCATTTATTTTATTCCCGTAGATAAATTGATAATATATATCAACATAAAAATACAAAATTAATTGTGTTAGATTGTATACATACGGCTAAATCAATCATTTCTAAAACAAACGAAGAAAAAGAGTTTTTTTAATTCTAGTATTAAAACTTATTATTTGCAGAATCAACATAAGAAGATTATACAAGATGTTTATTTTATTCTATTTTATTTTATTTTGTTATATACATTATTAGTTGTTTTTCTTTGGTTTTGCACACAGCCACAAATAGCAATCATCGTTTTCTTATACAAGCCTGTTTAACTATGTGACAAATCCAAACACACATTGTATCCATTTAGCTTATACAGAGGTAGTATGGACACACCCCTTTTTGGGATGATACAATCAAGTATGGGTATAAAAAGCCCTCAACTAAGATGGTGAATAAGGACTCCCTGAGGAAGACCCAAACGGGTCGATACGCGTTGGAGAAGGAACTGAGCATTGCATCACCACTCTCCATATCATCTATAGAAAACAACAGTATTTTGAAATATATCTGGACGGAACAAACTGATTCGCAAGAGACACTGTGGAGGAGAAACGGAGCCGCACGGCCGAGAGGACACAGACCTGAGAGCGGAGCACCAATCGTCAGGCTGAGAGAAGACAGAAGAAAGGAGTGGAAGTGTGTGACGGGATCGAGCGCAGGAGAAAAGGTAATACACCCCGTAGGAGGGAAGGTTCACGGCGGACAGTCCCCTTGTGGGTCCAGAAGTCGTCGATACCTTCCCCCCAGAGGCATGACCGCGTCCCTCCGGTTTTGAACACTGGCAGACGTCTGTGTTTGCGGACGTCTCCTGCTGCACAGGACGGAGGAGGTTAGCGGGGAGTCCGGGGATATTTCATTTTACCTTCACCCTGATCACCTCATCCCACCACTGTCCAGATTGGGGTACCCCACAGCGATACTGTGACTAACTGTGGAATTCAACATTCCTGCTAATCCAGAAATATCAATTTATACTGTGATACCGGATAGTAAAAAACGACAATAAGGTGGAAAAGAGGTGGGACGCCACACTCTGCTCACACCAGACATTTTGGGACTTAGACATATTTTTTCTAATTTTTTCATTTCCACTTCATATTTTTCATTTTCTTTTTTTTTTTATATTATATTTTTTTATTATTATTTTTTATTTTTCTTTATCATCATTCTTTGCCCAACTTCATGATTATCACTATCATTTTTTTCATATATTTGGGTAAAAGCAAATTTTGACCCTATATTATTTATATACAAATAAACGTCAGTATTTTTCATACTACATATTATTCCGTGGTTCTTTCACTTATACTGACAATTTATTTTGCAAGCAGGCGCAGTTGTGTAAATCCTGTTTGAATGTATGAGTCCATGTTTGAGGGGTCATGTATCATCGTGCCGAACGTGTTTTAAATCAAGCTTCGAGGTATTGCGAAGTATACATTTGAATTCCTTCTTATCCCGTGGTACGGGTCTGTGGATGGGCTGTCAAACTTTACCGAGCTCTTTTTTTTTTTTTTTTGGTTGCAACAAAATGGGGGAGCACATTTTAGTTGATGATACATGAATGGGGGGATATGTGAGTGCTGATATCTGTGCCTATATTCCCTATCGACTATGTGTGTCATTACCTGAAGGTTGTAGAGATGAAGATAAGGAGCAATTATGGTAAATGCAGTCATAAACTATGTGAGTTTAATGTACATTTGTTGATTGAAGTCTTGTCTGGTGTCTTGTCTTGATGTACATGTTGACTGTAGTCCCTTTGGGCTTTTGCCAAAATGCGAGCAAAAGCTTTCTCAATGTCCATAGGCTTACAAAAGTGTAGGGCTATCGTAAAATTTTAAAATTGCTAGGGATATTGGGGGTCTATGGCATTGTCCATCAATGGTCTGTGTAAAAGGTTGTCAAATTCTTCTTCCAAGCGGATGTCTTTGTACCTTGGAGGAAAACAAAGGAGAAACGGGTGAAAGAAACGGACCGTGGAATCACATTTTCATCACAACATTGTCTCAATGGTTGGGTCGTAAATCAAATCAGTCGTTGTTATTACAGTATCTTCACTTCTTAAACTCATCACTCGGGCGCTACGTTTACACTTTGTTAAAACCCGAACGCATCTAAATATCAGACCGACCAATATGATGACACCCAGAATACACAAAAGAAATTTCCCCACATCCATGATAATACCTTGGGCCCATTCTCCTAAACCAGAGAACCAATTTCGTGGGTTCAACCATGACACCCAACCGGTCAGCTCATTACCCACAGCGGCAAGGGTGAGATTGTGTTTCCTTCGGAACTCCCATTTTAATTGCAAAATGTCATCCATCTTTTGGTCTATGACCTCGGCTGGGTCCTCAGTGCTGTTTGTAATATACGTGCAGCACTTTATTCCATACTGAGTCGCTAGGGTAACACAATACCCGCCTGTCACAGCCGTGAGATAATTGAGAATCATCCTATACTGAACCAGTTCTGTTTTGTAGGCTTGTAACTCTCTCCCAGTATACCTGAATGTGTCATCATACATTTCAGTGATATTGTCTAATAAATTTGCAAGCGCAGATATATATTTATAATTTATCACTCCTCTGGCGGTACGAGTGATATCTAACGCGATTAGGAATTGAATCCCGGTGGATTCATGGATCAGGTCAAAAGCCGGATGCTCTGTTCTTTCTATTAGGTGCCGTTTAACGATGTGCTCGTAATGAGTGTGAGTGTAAGGAGCTTGGGCACTGCGGTGAATATCCTTCATTTTAGTGTGGGATACAGTCATTACCTCAGGCAGTACTTTTCCAATATAACATAACCCTTCTGAGTTTGGGGCAAGCCACTTATACGCCTTCCTCCCGCATATGAAGTATGCATCATCGGAGAGAACATATGGGACGGAGTAGGACATTACCATATTACAAATTTTCCATGTGAACTCTCCTAGCCCTAATTCTTCCATCTGTTTAGTACACGTATCAGTTTGTACGATCTGTGCACAGTATCCTGGTGATACTTCTCCAACTCGCAT